>NC_086363.1:1026945-1241945 GCF_036324505.1 Eleginops maclovinus | reverse complement strand
GTGTGAGTAGCAGGAACAGCAGCAGAAGGAAAGTTACTTATTGACATGCAAGGGATTCAGTTTGGTCCAATTCTTAAAACCCGGGGATTTGCAATAACTAACAGTTCCTGCAAAAGCACACACACTTTTTAAAACCTGTCAGACTTATTACTCAGTTTACAAGGATCAGTAATATTTCCATGCATCCTGACTGGATAATATTTAGGCTCTTTGTGCACAGGGTTTCTGACATTTAGATTATAAAGCTGTTGACACGTTAATCACAAGGCAGCAGCGTTACATATGTAACATTTTCTCCAATATTAGCTCCTGCTTTCCCAGAACCGGTACTAAAAAATAAATGCTGCAATTCATCCCAAGGACTCTTTGCCCAGAGACGCGTTTCAAAGCCAAGAGGAGCCGCTCTGCCAGAGAGGAACACAGAAACATAGAGCACTTGATTTTACTTGCATCATGTCGTAAAAGTGTCTGCACACTTCAGCTGCAGAAAGGGAGCTGTTTATTTCATGTGGCATGGAAAAACATGTCAGAAAAAGGTGAATCATCTGCACAAATTACACACCGAGAGATTCTGGAGAGGAGGAGGAAGCTGGGAGAGATCCTTCAGGACGCTTTTAGCTGAAAATCCTCACAAAATGAGTTGCTTTTGAGTAACATAACCAGCGCTGTGGTTGTGTAAATATCAGATTCAGTGATTAGTTATGTCAGTGTGCTCATGAGAGATCAGTTTTAATTATCATCCCTCAGGTAACTGTACCTTCATGACCTCCTGCCTGCTGTTTGCTGCCAGAAACAGTCGTATTCAAAGAGTGCTCTCACTGCAACTGAGGTTACATGTGATATATGAATATCAAACCTCAGGCATTCTTTTGCACATGTCTCCTTTAGACTCTTCAGATTTAAATATGGCATGCATAGATCTTTCCAAGTGCTTTTGCCCCATAAACAGGTCTCTTTTGATGTATTTTTGAAGAGAAAATGACCATAAATTGTCTCAAAATGAATAAAATAGGACCCAAAATGAACACAAAGAGACTACAAATAGTTACAAAATGCCCACAGAGACTTTTAATGTGTAAGAGCTGCTGTTTATGTGGAGATTTAAGAACATTCATAGGTAGAACAATGCAGTTTCCCCCCAAAAAAACCCTCTTATTTGTGCACATCTGTCCTGCAGAAATAACTTACATTTTTCTGCCTCAGTGTTTCATATGGCGAGCGTGCACGGATCTGTCCTGAGGTTACACTGGAACATGTTTAAATGTGAGCAGGAGGAGCGGCTCTCCTGTATTTATCGCAGCTTCAGGATGATTTGTGCCGTCTGGACGTCTCCTCAAACATCCATCAGCTGCTCATGTTGACTCGGGGCGAGATTATCGCCTGTCAGAAATCCTGCAGACAGAAAGTTGGAGCGGCTTCTTTTCCGTGACGCTACACTGGGTGCCACATGGCACTAGGTGCCAGATTTAACAGAGTTATGTTCTCTGAGGAATTTCCATGTGATGGCTCACTAAACATCTGAGCTCCACATGAGAGGTGCACTCTGGGATATGACATTGTGCTCCTTGAGAAAACAGTGGGTTTTATAGAAGCAGAAGTGTCTTGCCTCTGTCTCTCTAGAGAGCACGATGGATCATCTTCAACCACAAAACACCACTCAACAGAAACATGGTGACCACAAAGAGATGCTAAATGACTACAACCAGCTGCAAAGAGACACACATAGCAAGGAGACAAAAAGCAAATGCAAAACTAGGAGACACAGCAACCACAAGAGACGAGAATGTCTATCAAAACGATATTAAAGCAGACACAGATTAACCCCAACACTACCACATCACAACAGAGACACAAAACAACTATGAAGAGACCACAAAGACACCACAAAAAGACAACGAAGGGACAGTAAATGACCTCTGAGTGATGTAGAGACCATAGAGACATGGCAAAGCATTAGCATGTTAGCATGACATAGCATCTAGCTGGCTATAAGTCAACATGGATGATTTGTTTGCTAACAAAACAAACAATCTAACTTTCTGAAAACATATTCTTCATGCTGTTGGTGTGTGTGTGTGTGTGTGTGTGTGTGTGTGTGTGTGTGTGTGTGTGTGTGTGTGTGTGTGTGTGTGTGTGTGTGTGTGTGTGTGTGTGTGTGTGTGTGTGTGTGTGTGTACTCTGTAGATCCTGCTGTTTACTCACAATACATGACGGTGAATGAAGTACACATGCCTCAGATATTCTCAGAGTACACAGCGCTAATGCCGGCCTCTGGAAGACTTCAGTTCATGTAAACATGTATTATTCCTTTTCCTCGGTCTGCACATTACACACCAACACATCTTTTCAGTCCTTCAGACAAACAGGAGAAACATTAGATTAAACATGCAGCGCTTTAGCTTCGAGGGAGGGGAGGAACATTTGAATCTGATGCATATCCAAATGCTTCACCAGTAACTAATACTGCTTGCTATGGGTTCCTGGTGTCTGTAGCTAATGATGCTATGTGTTCCAGACAATGGCATTCATCAAGACCAGTCTGTGTTTCAAACTGCTTTCCTTTGAAGGAGAAATATCCCCTCCCCCTAATGGTTAATGTTCATTGTAAAACAACATTTCCTCCCAATTATTTCAGAGTTTTATGTTAATGCATTGCTCCTAATGACAGGGTTTTTAACGGAGTTGCAGAGCAGCTTTGTCTCCGTGGTTCTCTCAGACATATTTCCATGTCGGACCCTCATAAAGAGGAGAATTTATGTGAAGCGCTGTCAAAGAACAGATCTCAGAGCATGACCGCATCACTCACATCCGTTTATGAAATGAATGACCTCATGTTTCGTGCTTACGAAGCGTCGCAGTCTGTAATAAGTCTGATCTAAGGGACTCGATGATTGGTTTGACAGGCAGCAGGTACACGGTGTCTGCATGAGCACATTCAATCCGTTCAACAGGCCGCCTCATGAGGTCAGCTTCGCTGGAAATAAAGGATTGTATCATTGGTCTATCAAACTGTGAAACTCTGCAGTAACTTAAAAACCACGACACATGTTTTAAACGTGTGAACTCACAGGGTCTAATTCTGCAGGAGGTCTGATTCGATTTGACATACTGTAGCTCTAGTTCTGTCCAATCAAATCAGGCCAACTGTGCAATTAATCAAAATCACAAATTAGTAGAGTCTCTACTTTAAAGAGTCCTCTCCTGCTGATGTTCAGGTGTATATCAGTATGTAGAGTGTCTACTTTAAAGAGTCCTCTCCTGCTGATGTTCAGGTGTATATCAGTATGTAGAGTCTCTACTTTAAAGAGTCCTCTCCTGCTGATGTTCAGGTGTATATCAGTATGTAGAGTCTCTACTTTAAAGAGTCCTCTCCTGCTGATGTTCAGGTGTATATCAGTATGTAGAGTCTCTACTTTAAAGAGTCCTCTCCTGCTGATGTTCAGGTGTATATCAGTATGTAGAGTCTCTACTTTAAAGAGTCCTCTCCTGCTGATGTTCAGGTGTATATCAGTATGTAGTGTCTCTACTTTAAAGAGTCCTCTCCTGCTGATGTTCAGGTGTATATCAGTATGTAGTGTCTCTACTTTAAAGAGTCCTCTCCTGCTGATGTTCAGGTGTATATCAGTATGTAGAGTCTCTACTTTAAAGAGTCCTCTCCTGCTGATGTTCAGGTGTATATCAGTATGTAGAGTCTCTACTTTAAAGAGTCCTCTCCTGCTGATGTTCAGGTGTATATCAGTATGTAGCGTCTCTACTTTAAAGAGTCCTCTCCTGCTGATGTTCAGGTGTATATCAGTATGTAGAGTCTCTACTTTAAAGAGTCCTCTCCTGCTGATGTTCAGGTGTATATCAGTATGTAGAGTCTCTACTTTAAAGAGTCCTCTCCTGCTGATGTTCAGGTGTATATCAGTATGTAGAGTCTCTACTTTAAAGAGTCCTCTCCTGCTGATGTTCAGGTGTATATCAGTATGTAGTGTCTCTACTTTAAAGAGTCCTCTCCTGCTGATGTTCAGGTGTATATAAGTATGTAGTGTCTCTACTTTAAAGAGTCCTCTCCTGCTGATGTTCAGGTGTATATCAGTATGTAGAGTCTCTACTTTAAAGAGTCCTCTCCTGCTGATGTTCAGGTGTATATCAGTATGTAGAGTCTCTACTTTAAAGAGTCCTCTCCTGCTGATGTTCAGGTGTATATCAGTATGTAGAGTTTCTACTTTAAAGAGTCCTCTCCTGCTGATGTTCAGGTGTATATCAGTATGTAGAGTCTCTACTTTAAAGAGTCCTCTCCTGCTGATGTTCAGGTGTATATCAGTATGTAGTGTCTCTACTTTAAAGAGTCCTCTCCTGCTGATGTTCAGGTGTATATCAGTATGTAGAGTCTCTACTTTAAAGAGTCCTCTCCTGCTGATGTTCAGGTGTATATCAGTATGTAGAGTCTCTACTTTAAAGAGTCCTCTCCTGCTGATGTTCAGGTGTATATCAGTATGTAGAGTCTCTACTTTAAAGAGTCCTCTCCTTAGTAATTTTAGTATTTCTCCAACAGTTTTTTTGCCTTCTCTCCTCACAGGTAAATTCAGGTTAACACTCTTAAGTGATGTCATGATTTACAATGTCTGTTAGAAACATGTGTTCAGAACATTAACACGCATGTTCCCACAGATACAGCAGGGAACAAACATCTCGTTTTACTGCCAGCTCTTATATTAACAGCAGGGTTTTCCAATCGCCTGAGGTGTGAAAATACTTTCCAGTCAGGCTTCATTAACGCCGTCCTTTTTTCCATCTCCTGTAAGGATCACTGCACACGTTAACTGTAAATCTACAACGTGATAAGCCTTTCTGCTGTTTGGGAATCTGAAACTCTTCTGAATAATCCCTGTACTTCATTACTCAAAGATGGGAGTAGTACTCAGATACGTCGTGTGAGTAAAGGTCCAAAAACAATCTGCAAAATGCTTCCAATTAGTTTTCTGTCAACCCAGTTATCGCTCCAGGGGTTTTTAACCCTCATGCTCTGATGACATTAGTATGTAGTGACATGTCTCCCTGCTGTAAGGCTCTGTTGTGATTGGTCAACCGCTTACAGATGTCCCGGCCCTTAGCCTTTCAAGTACAATGCATTGGAGCTTTAGCCAATAGGAGCACGAGTGGTCATAGTGATGTCACTATGTTTAGGAAGTAAACAAAGGAGTCCAATGGAGGCGTTTCAGGCTCAGGGATTTTTGCCTCTGCAGACCATTTACATGCACTAAAACCTATGGAACACACTACAGGAAAGGGAGAACCCAAAAGGTATATAGGGCCTCCTTCAGGAGAGCTTTAGGGAAAGTCCTGCAGGAACTTTTTGCCATTTATGAGCCGAAATATCTGTTAGCATCGTCTTTCAATCTGTCAAAGCTTCACTTGCATAATACATGATGATATAATAATGTGAAAAGAGCCATCCTGCACACTGAGTATTTTACTTTTGCACATTTAGCCGCTAATACTTGTGCACTTATGCTCAAGTAACTTTTTTAATTCAGGGTTTTACTTTTAGTGCAGTGTTTTCAGACCATAGTACTTCTTCCATCTCTGAGTAAACTTACTTTCCACCACTGCTATTACTCATGTATTGAAAGAGTTTAAATGAAACACATACCCAGCAGTGTTCAATGCTTCATTCCCAGCATACATGTCTGTGCTGTCATCTTCGCTTTCTGTTTCCTTTGGTTGTTTTTATTTTCCAAAGCAAAAGAGAAAGCATGCAGAGAGTGTGCATGACGTTTAAACATGTGTGCTTTGGGATCAGAGTTGACTGTGGTCATATATCACAGCTGGAGTTATTTCTCCTCTCTGTTGCTTCACCCCTCACTGCAGGGTGGAGGGGGGGGGGGGGGGGGGGGGCATGATTGAATTATACATTTAAGACCAACAATAAAGCTGGTGGCAAATCATAGGAATGATCTGAGCGTCCGCAAGTCTTTACTTCCCGAAACACGCCGTGAAATCTGTTGATTTGGAGACGTTTTGGAGCTCCACCCTTCATTCATTACTCTTCGATCCCACCCGTCCACACATGAGAAGAGTCTGTCTTCGTGGCTGTTGATTATCTACAAGAAATGAACCAATGTTTCAAGACCAACATATATTTAAGCAATTATATCACAGCCAGGGGGCGTCAGTGTTTGGTGTAGAGCTTTATATTGGATTTATTATGAAGGGAAGACTTTCCTTCTTTTGTTTGTCTGTTCCCTTGTTTTCTAATTTCCGTTAGGGTGGATGTTTTTGTGGTTAGCGTTGACTTTCTGTTACATTACATATTTGATCATATTTTGATTCATGTAGCTGTGGTGCAGGGATGTCTTATTTCTGCAGTAGACCCTGAAGGCAGCATCTCCCTGCTTCAATGGGAATTCTCCATTGGATTTTGGATGATTGCACGTGGCAAACGTCTTGTGAACCCGGAAATGTTGAGTAGGCTAAAGTTTTGAGTCTCCAGCATGCACTAACTTGCATATGTTGGGCAGTTTGCATAACTAGCACAAGTTATAAAGCTAATAAGTTAGCTATATTTAGCATTATCGCCTATGTGGACTGAGTTTCAAAACCTTTTGGCCCATTTGGACAGTATTAAAGTGGTTTAGAGGATGTTTAAGATGCTCTATCTGTTGCATATCTGTCCAGAATTCCAAAAGGTAATTTAAACAAGAGAGCAGCCATTATAACAACCTCTTGGTGGTTTGATTTGGATTCATTTTGATCTTTCAGAGGACGCTAGATCAAAACAGCTTCAACTCGTTTTTGGATATTTCTCAACGTAATTATCCAAATGATGCAGAACGTTTACATTTGAATACAAACACAATTACACTGTGGGACAAATCAGAGGTTAAAAGCAAGTTTACCTCACTAGAATAAAATGATAATATCGTCCAAATAACAGAAAGGAGTCTGACACATTTCCTGGATCTATCCGTGGGTTTGATTCCCCAATGAGTGAATTATCCTGCAGTCAGCAATGATCTTTCCATCTGTAAATCATACACACAGCCTCTGGATTTACACTGACCTCATATTTTGAACAGGAAGTGCACCTTGAATATCACTTTGGGATTAAATCTGAAAAAAAAAGCATTTACCAGTGAAATCATTTGTCTTGTTGAGCTGCAGCTGCATTCTGGGACCGACGCCATGTAGACGAGCGGCAGGAAACAAACCTAAGAAATCGCCGCTTCGACATTTCTCATGTTTTTGCTGATTTTATGGACTTGTGGCTGCAGGGCTCGAAGGTTCAAACCCCCAACTAGAAGAATGCATCTGGAGGCTTCATCATGTCAAGGATTTTGAGAAGTAGCAGAGCCAGGATGATGTGACTAAAGTGTTGAATCTCTTCTCCGTCCAACGAACGTAGTGGAGACAATCTCAGATTCACACAGCTGTCGGGTCACGCTGCTCTTTAGGAACACGGAGACAGTTTAGAGGAGATTTACACAACCTCTACATTTTCCAGTTGTTAAGGTTTTAAGAGGAATCAACAACTGCTTATAAACTCAACAACCTAAACTGAAATACCTGGAGAACTGTGTCTCTGTGCTGTCTCTCTTTCCAGGAAATGTTGTAAATTATGGAGTAGTAAATTAAACTGTAAGAACTTGAGTCTGGAATTACAATTCAAAACACAGACAGGAGTAATGTTGCTCTACTTTTAAAGAGTCCTCTCCTGCTGATGTTCAGCTGTATATCAGTATGTAGAGTCTCTACTTTAAAGAGTCCTCTCCTGCTGATGTTCAGGTGTATATCAGTATGTAGCGTCTCTACTTTAAAGAGTCCTCTCCTGCTGATGTTCAGGTGTATATCAGTATGTAGTGTCTCTACTTTAAAGAGTCCTCTCCTGCTGATGTTCAGGTGTATATCAGTATGTAGAGTCTCTACTTTAAAGAGTCCTCGATCAGGTGCTGATGTTCAGGTGTATATCAGTATGTAGAGTCTCTACTTTAAAGAGTCCTCTCCTGCTGATGTTCAGGTGTATATCAGTATGTAGTGTCTCTACTTTAAAGAGTCCTCCCCTGCTGATGTTCAGGTGTATATCAGTATGTAGTGTCTCTACTTTAAAGAGTCCTCTCCTGCTGATGTTCAGGTGTATATCAGTATGTAGTGTCTCTACTTTAAAGAGTCCTCCCCTGCTGATGTTCAGGTGTATATCAGTATGTAGTGTCTCTACTTTAAAGAGTCCTCTCCTGCTGATGTTCAGGTGTATATCAGTATGTAGTGTCTCTACTTTAAAGAGTCCTCCCCTGCTGATGTTCAGGTGTATATCAGTATGTAGTGTCTCTACTTTAAAGAGTCCTCTCCTGCTGATGTTCAGGTGTATGTCAGTATGTAGAATCTCTACTTTAAAGAGTCCTCTCCTGCTGATGTTCAGGTGTATATCAGTATGTAGAGTCTCTACTTTAAAGAGTCCTCTCCTGCTGATGTTCAGGTGTAATCCATTGGAGGCCATTCAGGCTCAGGGATGTTAGCTTTTGCAGACCATTTGCATGCACAAAAACCTATGGAACACACTACAGTAAAGGGAGATTCCAAAAAGCATATCGGGCTTCTTTAGGAGAACTATAGAGGAAGTCCTGGAGGAACGATTGTAAGCATTGTCTTCCAATCTATCAAAGCCTCACAGTTGATTGATAGCAAACTTTGTTTTTTATTCAGGAAACCGCAGCAGTTGTTGTGTTGCTCAAAGTGATCGGCCATAAATCTCGGTGTGTGCAGAGTTTGTTCATTTAATCATCATTAAGTGCTAATGTATCATGTGTTTCTTAAGTGGACAAAAACATGCACTTAAGCTGTCAGGGAAATGTTTAGTAAACCACCAACATCTGGTCTCGTGACTAATTCAGTTGCTTAATGACGGCCTAAACAACCACAGTGACTGGAGACCATCATGCATGGGATCGCATTAGGGCCAACTCTGAATGTTGTGCTGGCTCAATGGGATTTTAATTTAACGTTGGGCTATAAAGGAACTACAGCACGGTCACATGAATTCACGTCTCCAACGCTAAGCTAAAGGAGACTAACGTTGGGCTATAAAGGAACTACAGCACGGTCACATGACTTCACGTCTCCAACGCTAAGCTAAAGGCGGCTAATGTTGGGCTATAAAGGAACTACAGCACGGTCACATGACTTCACGTCTCCAACGCTAAGCTAAAGGCGGCTAATGTTGGGCTATAAAGGAACTACAGCACGGTCACATGACTTCACGTCTCCACTGCTAAGCTAAAGGAGGCTAATGTTGGGCTATAAAGGAACTACAGCACGGTCACATGACTTCACGTCTCCAACGCTAAGCTAAAGGCGGCTAATGTTGGGCTATAAAGGAACTACAGCACGGTCACATGACTTCACGTCTCCAACGCTAAGCTAAAGGAGACTAACGTTGGGCTATAAAGGAACTACAGCACGGTCACATGACTTCACGTCTCCAACGCTAAGCTAAAGGCGGCTAATGTTGGGCTATAAAGGAACTACAGCACGGTCACATGACTTCACGTCTCCAACGCTAAGCTAAAGGAGACTAACGTTGGGCTATAAAGGAACTACAGCACGGTCACATGACTTCACGTCTCCAACGCTAAGCTAAAGGCGGCTAATGTTGGGCTATAAAGGAACTACAGCACGGTCACATGACTTCACGTCTCCAACGCTAAGCTAAAGGCGGCTAATGTTGGGCTATAAAGGAACTACAGCACGGTCACATGACTTCACGTCTCCAACGCTAAGCTAAAGGCGGCTAATGTTGGGCTATAAAGGAACTACAGCACGGTCACATGACTTCACGTCTCCAACGCTAAGCTAAAGGCGGCTAATGTTGGGCTATAAAGGAACTACAGCACGGTCACATGACTTCACGTCTCCAACGCTAAGCTAAAGGCGGCTAATGTTGGGCTATAAAGGAACTACAGCACGGTCACATGACCTCACGTCACCACCGCTAAGCTAAAGGCGGCTACTGTTGGGCTACAGCCGGGCTTGAAGACTCAGTCCTGCACCACTCTGTGAGCCTCCCACCAGTTCTCTTCTCCCGTGGTCTACGAGATCAAACTCGTGAATCTTTGATAAGGGTTTAAATCGCAAATCCTTAACCTCGTATTACAATGCTGCAGAGGTCAGAGGTCAAAGCTGTTTTCACCCAAACAGGAATTTATCAAAGGATTTTTAAAAAGGAGGAGAAAGTAAAATGAAAAGTCCTCCGTTTGTGGTTTTGTGATAAACTCAGGAGTCTGATTCAGCAACGTGGCATAAGACACACACACGCACACACACGCATACACACACACACACCCTGAGGAATGTGGAAAATGCTGGGAAACTAAACCTTTAGATGAACTGGTTTCGTCAGAGGAGGGAAACCTGGAGATAACACATCTCTGTTCGTCAGTTGCTCCCTTTTTGGAGTTTGGTTTTAGTTGGAAAAATGTGTCTACGTACATTTGAAATAAAACAAGTGACGCAGGCTTGTGTGGTCCTTCTCCAAAAGCAGTGGAATACATATTTGGAACGTTTCAGTTTGATTTGTAGTCAAACTGAGAGCAAACGGACAAAACAACTCTGGGAAAAAAAGAGTCTGGTTTACTTTATGTTGATTGAAAAATATATGAAATTGGGAGAAAAAAATTGGGGACATATTTTAGTTTGAAATCAAGAAATATTCAACCTGCTCCGACTCGTTTGTCTGCTGACACCTCCACTTGTCTTCAGGGTCGAAGGTCACACTACTTTTAAAACTCTGGGGGAAACTGCAGAGGTTACTGCCGGTGGAAGTTTGTCAGGTAAACAAGAGGTGAAAGGTCGCTGATCCCGGGGATAGCCATGCTTCCTCAGCCTTCAGGCTACCGTGTACTGTGCTTATTTTAGGGTCAGGGAGTTTGAACTGAAGAAGAAAAGCTGCATTAATTGATCTATTATTTGCAATCCAGCGATAGAGATGGCAATTCTGCACCTTGCTATTTAATTTCCTAGCTTCAGTAACTGTGATATCTCATCAGATGTTCATATTTATTCCTTGTTGTTCCTGTTGGTAATCCTCTGATGAAGTCCCTGTTTTTCAATCCTTTATTTTGCCCATTCATGTAAAGACACCTCCTTGTGTGACATGTTGTTTCGAATCATGTTAGTCTCATACTATTGATTTACTTTTGCAGTAAGTATTTCATACAGAAAATTGGGAAAAAAGCAACATTAAATGGTACTTTAGGAACCAATAAGTGACATCATGTTCCACCTCCTATTAAAAAGACATCATAATCCATGGTCATTTGTTCCCTCAAATGTAGAGTGATGTTCTTTCTGCGTTTAGCTGACCAGAAATACAGACAATAAACAGGTATTATACAACCTGTGTGCCTTGAGACACGCTGCAACAACGTGCTTCAGTTAGTTACTTAATATTTCCTGCTCCTCCTGCAGCCTTTAGGGGTCAGCAGAGCTCTCTGCATCCTCCAGATGTGCAGAGATTTGGGTTGGGGGCGGGGGGGGGGGGTTGTCGCTGGAGGTCGTGGGTAGTGGTCCTCGGTGATATCATTTTCCATCAGTTACCTCCTCACTGCTCCGACAGGCAGCAGCAGAACAGATGAGGTGAGGAGGAGGAGGAGGAGGAGGAGGAGGAGGAGGTTTTTCCACTACCACATTTCACCTCCGGGCGACCGCATCTGGAAAGACAATATCTTAAAAAAATAAATAAAAATAGAGGTCTTCAGTCAGAGTGAACAACATTTAACCCAACGACCGAGTGCCAGTGATTCCTGTCTGGAGTGCGGAGGAGGAGGCTGAAACATGACGGGGGGAAAGTGAGTTCCTCTGGACAGAAAACCTTTTAAACATTACGTCAAACCACTCCTGTGACTCGTCCCGTACTACAGGAACTCTGAGAGGGATGACATCATCGGCAGACATTGTTGATCAGTGACAACACTTTTGGGAACTTCTTAGAAACTTTATTTCCCTTAACGGATAAATGTTTCTGCTGGTTGTCAGGAGGAGGAATTAAGCTGCAGTTCTCCATCAGGACAAACACTACAGTCTGACAGATGTTTGGAGATTCAAATGTTGACTTTTAAGAATCCTTTAGTCACATTTCACTGTTTTATAAATGAGATTTACACCAATTAAAGCCAGAAAACTGTTTATATTCTCTTATATCTTCTGAGAGGTAGACTTTTAAACATCATTTATAAATGTTTAAAAGTAGAAACGTAGTTAAATTCTGATTCATAAGCAAGTCTTAAAGTTTTACACTCCACAAGCCTGAGGTATTTCTGCAAGAATAAGTCAGAAATGCTCACTGTATGTGAAGAGATCCTTTACAACACCAGATAAAAGCCATTCTTACAATGAATAGACAATAGTTTGATTCATATTCCCCTAAATGCACAAATAATACAGGAAAAGGTACATATTTTAAAACAACACAACATTAGTTTGATTGATTTAACCCCAAAAAATGTAGACATGATTTATTAGGGACTATTTTCAGTCGCGGATGATTCCACATTTGATGTTTTCTTGTGAGTATTCATGGCAGCAGGATGGTGTGTGTGTGTGATTGAGTCAAAACAAATTACAGTGTGTGTTCATGGTGGTGAAGGAAGGTGTCACCCAGTGCAACAGTGAGGATCACTGATGACCTTTAAATCGTTGTTGGACCAAAATGAAGCTCCATGGCAAAGAGGGAGAAGACAGATCAGGCGTTGATGCGAACACTTGATCGTGGAAACAGGTCCATTTTGGTGCTCATTTAAAAAAAATGTTCCAAAACAACTTTTGAGAAGAGGCCGCTGACAATATGTGTAATCAAGATAAATCTCTTCAGCGTTTACGTGCGTTGATCTCTTAAACTCTCAGCTCCCAGAGGACAGACGCTGCAGCTCAGAGTTGTTTTCCCCCTCTGACACTTTACACCTGTAGTGTGACCTCACAGTGATTCCCTTTACTCTGTCTGAGACACACACTCTCTCCATCAGCGTCGGCTACCGCTGCTTAAAGCACAAGCCAAATGAAACTCGTTATCTGTGTTTTTTCCACAGCTCTATGAAGGGAAGGAGTGAAGTCACTGCTGCTAAGAAAAGAAAAGGGAACCTGAGCACAGATATTCAAAGAATACAACGTAGTGTTCATTTCTTTGTGCAAATTACAATTTTACCCAAATTGATTTTGTGATTTGCCTGAATTTAATAGTCTTCCCACACGATGTCTTCAAGATGCACCAAGATGAAATTCATGCGCTCAAAAAATAAATAAAAAATGATTGCCACTTTTCAAAAACTGCAAATAGGAGCATTTCAAATACTAGCAAAAGTACAAAGACAGATTAAACTCAAGCTGTGTCTCAACTGGGATACTTTCTTTAAGTAAACTGCATCTCGTACACTGTGAACACATCGCTTGCTAGCAACGTTATTGTTAGCGGTACCAAATCACTACAGATTGTTCTGTTAGACCATCAAAAAATGACGGTGGCTTCTTGAGATGCCAGTATAGTAATAAATGTTTATTCAAAGGTTAAAAAAAACACCTGTTTATCTCTTAAGTGCTGTGTTAATCGGAGAGATCGCAGCTAGTAGCATAGCTTCCGCTACGTAGCCATGTTGGCGGGCATTGAGGGTGAGAAGTGTACAGCGTTTCCACACGCCTATAAAGTTAACACGAGATGTTTCAGGAGGATGTCATGTTTTATTCAGATGTATAGAAAAAGATAGATTACACTTCTAAAGCTTCCAGATCTCCTTTAGGATTTAAATTATAGTTGAAAAGATTTTAACCACATCGTTTTTGTTCCGTTTGTCAAGATAAAGCCTCTGGATTTAAGATGCTAAAAGTGATAGCGACATCAATAACAAACCACAGAGTCTGCAGACAAATATACAAGAGTGCACATCTGAAGGGCTTTCTTCTTCTGTGGTGTCACGGTCAGCCCGGACATTAATCTGCCTTTGTTGTAGTAATTCATAACAAACTAGAGACGACACATGGCCTTCGAGGCAAAACATGCAGGAAGTACATCTACAACAGAGAAACAGAGTCAATGTCTGCAGCAGGAGGGACGCATATGGACGGACAGGAAATATTATTGGTGGACATTTCTGTTGAATGAATCAGCACGTAATATAGACACTTTCAAGTCATACTGTAGCCGTGTGGGTCTGAACAATATAAACACATATTTATAGGCAGCAGGAAAAGGCTTTTCAACACATCTGGAATCGTCTCAGGAATGCTTTTTCATTTGTCATGATTTATTATAACTGGTTCGCAAGAGGCTGTGTGAGTAATCCCGACAGATATAGAGATGGTGCACAGATGGTGACTTTTATTTTTAAGTGAGCACAGTGAAAATCAAAACTAATTATTACAACACATACCTCAGTATTAAGGCTGTGTTCATATTTGTTGTGAACTAATATGAGACAGAGGAACTCCAGATGTTCAGCATTCACAGACAGCATGATCATTCATTTGTCAGTTTGTGTCCTCATGATGAATATACGACCTTGTCCACATTTTTTGGGCCTATTGGACCCCCAAACTAGTTTAGGTCTCTTTAGTTCCTTTATAGTCCAGCATTAGCCGCCTTTAGCTTAGCGGTGGTGATGTGAAGTCATGTGACCGTGCTGTAGTTCCTTTATAGCCCAACATTAGCCTCCTTTAGCTTAGCGGTGGAGACGTGAAGTCATGTGACCGTGCTGTAGTTCCTTTATAGCCCAACATTAGCCTCCTTTAGCTTAGCGGTGGTGACGTGAAGTCATGTGACCGTGCTGTAGTTCCTTTATAGCCCAACATTAGCCTCCTTTAGCTTAGCGGTGGAGACGTGAAGTCATGTGACCGTGCTGTAGTTCCTTTATAGTCCAACATTAGCCTCCTTTAGCTTAGCAGTGGAGACGTGAAGTCATGTGACCGTGCTGTAGTTCCTTTATAGCCCAACATTAGCCGCCTTCGGTGGTGAGGTGAAGTCATGTGACCGTGCTGTAGTTCCTTTATAGCCCAGCATTAGCCGCCTTTAGCTTAGCGGTGGAGACGTGAAGTCATGTGACCGTGCTGTAGTTCTTTTATAGCCCAACATTAGCCACCTTTAGCTTAGCGGTGGTGAGGTGAAGTCATGTGACCGTGCTGTAGTTCCTTTATAGCCCAACATTAGCCTCCTTTAACTTAGCGGTGGTGACGTGAAGTCATGTGACCGTGCTGTAGTTCCTTTATAGCCCAACATTAGCCGCCTTTAGCTTAGCGGTGGAGACGTGAAGTCATGTGACCGTGCTGTAGTTCCTTTATAGCCCAACATTAGCCTCCTTTAACTTAGCGGTGGTGACGTGAAGTCATGTGACCGTGCTGTAGTTCCTTTATAGCCCAACATTAGCCGCCTTTAGCTTTAGCTCTTCCGTGCACTCTGTTTCTATTCATAGAGCTAGCTGCTAGCATGGCTAAAAACTTCTGCTGATTGATTTAAAAGGACATATTTTGTCTAGACTAGGAAAATGTTTATAATGATAGACGTATGGCCTGGGTCATGGTGAGTAGGCTCTCCATCCTTTAGTGTTTGATTTCTTTTCCGTGGAACACTTCTTATCCCCTGCAGGGACGGGGAGTTAGCACCATGTGGAGTCGGCCACATTCAAACCAATTGCAGTGGGAGTGTCTGGTGCAGAGAGACCTCCGCTGTGCTCTCTAAAAACAGCTTTCCACCTTTCTGTTCCCGCAGGCTGTTCTTCCCCCTTCTTCCCTCAGTCTGACTCCTCTTTAAATCCCCTCAACAACTTATCGTCTCTTCCTGTTCCTCAGCGTTTATGTGGCAGAGGAATTACTTCAGTTAGAGCTGGCTAATGAGCCGCAATAAAGATTGGATTTGCAGTAATGACACTCTGTATTAAACCACAGGAGTACCGTTCAGCACCAGGGAATGGGACAGTCTTCAGGGCTCGGTCATCACGCTGGTGTATGTGTTGCACCAAAAGGACAAAATGCATCCTCGTTTTTGACGTTTTTCCCAATCTTTGCATCTTTTAAAGCCATGATAAGTCAACTTTATTCTTGACTTTGCATGCTTGTTTGAGCCTTAAGTCAAATTGGGAACAAAACATTGAATAAAAACTATAACTTTATTGAAATTAAACCTTTCAAAATAAAGTTACAACATCCATTCTTTGCAGTAAGATCAAATAAATAGATAACATTTAAAACATAAGATTTAAAGACAAGATATATAGACAGAACATGTCTCTGATTGGCTGAAACACCAAACTGATCATTGTAGCATCCCATAAAGTCACACGTTTTTTGATTAGCTTTCACATACTTCTTTCTGAGACACAGGGGAGACATATATATATGTAATAAAGACTTGAAAAGTGCATTTTGCATAATAGGGGACCTTTAAAATAGCACATGTACAGCATGGACCATTTACCTTCTGCTCAAATGTAAGTATTGTTGAGTCCAAAGACACGTTTACCCTCTTCAGAGCTTTATTACCCGACATTTAAAAGTGAGATTTGTGTTGTTTTTCCCAAACTGAGCATTAATGATGATAATAACTGACAACGCTATTCATGAGAAACATTTAATCCAGCTGGTTTAAAACAAAGCAACACATAAAACTCAGCAGTTGAGGCAAGTTCCCTGTTGAAGAGAGTCGTTGTAACGTAGTAATACTTTTATTGTTGCTTTTATTTTTCACTCAAACTGATGCACAGACGTCGTCTAAATAAAACCGGCCTAATAAACTTTCCCTGGAGCCATTTGAGTCCAAAATAAACAGAACTGCGGATGACTCACTTCAACTCACAGAGATAATTACATCTCAGCTGTGGAGACAAACCTGTAAAATATTCTGTTTGGAACGATGTTTCCCAGTTAAATCCACGTGTCAGTGAGACGTGAAGATCTCAGGTCAGGCTGAAAAACACGTCACATCGTATGTTGGACGTCTTAGAGAGGCCCTATCATGCTTTTTGTGGTGCTCCCTCTCCTTTAGTGTGTTCTATAGGTCTTAGTGCATGTAAACGGTCTGATCCCTGTGTTCCCCCTGCCTGCCCGCCTCCATTGGACTCCTTTGTTTACTTCCGGAACAGAGTGACATCACTTTGGAACCCTTGCGCTCCTAATGGCTAGCACTCCAACACATCGGACGTGATAGGCTAAGGGGCGGGACATCCCGATCACAACAGAGCCAGCCAGCTAATCAATCAGAGCAGACTGGGCTCTGGTTTCAGACAGAGGGTGAAAAGAAATGCTGCTGCACAGACAGTATGAGACATTAAAGCATGGAGACATGTCCCAGGAGAGACACAGAGCATGGAGACATGTCCCAGGAGAGACACAGAGCATGGAGACATGTCCCAGGAGAGACACATAGCATGGATACATGTCCCAGGAGAGACACGGAGCATGGAGACATGTCCCAGGAGAGACACATAGCATGGAGACATGTCCCAGGAGAGACACAGAGTGGGGAGACATGTCCCAGGAGAGACACAGAGTGGGGAGACATGTCCCAAGAGAGACACAGAGTGGGGAGACATGTCCCAGGAGAGACACAGAGCATGGAGACATGTCCCAGGAGAGACACAGAGCATGGAGACATGTCCCAGGAGAGACACAGAGCATGGAGACATGTCCCAGGAGAGACACAGAGCGTGGAGACATGTCCCAGGAGAGACACAGAGCGTGGAGACATGTCCCAGGGAGACACAGAGAATGGAGACATGTCCCAAGAGAGACACAGAGCGTGGGGACATGTCCCAGGAGAGACACATAGCATGGAGACATGTCCCAGGAGAGACACAGAGCATGGAGACATGTCCCAAGAGAGACACAGAGCGTGGAGACATGTCCCAAGAGAGACACAGAGTGGGGAGACATGTCCCAGGAGAGACACAGAGCATGGAGACATGTCCCAAGAGAGACACAGAGCGTGGAGACATGTCCCAAGAGAGACACAGAGTGGGGAGACATGTCCCAGGAGAGACACAGAGCATGGAGACATGTCCCGGGAGAGACACAGAGCATGGAGACATGTCCCAGGAGAGACTCTACATATTATAAACATGTTTGTTATTCAACGTAAACTCAATTTCTGAGTTTCACTCCAAACTAGTTAACAAAGCAGTTTTGCAGAACAGGAAATGTTAATTTAGGGAGCACGCTGGATGTGCAGACAGATAATCTCATTTATTTGTTTTCTTTTTCAAAAATTCACCAGTTTTTTTGTGTTTTTTGATCCAAAATTAAGTCCAAATTGACCCGGTCTGTCATAATTTAATTGTATGTTTTTAAATAAGAAGCAATAACAGGAATTGCACTGAAAAAGCGAGGGTATCAACTCAAAGTTTGTCACAAAAATGTCATTTTTACACAAGAAATGACTGTGTTTGGGACGGGGCATTAATGAAAAATAAACTATGTAAAAACAAGCCTTGAAATTCACAGAATCCAGACACTTCACAAAGTACTCCATATGTTACAGAGCCAAACAGATTCCTGTGAGCGTGGCTGGGGAGAAGCTGATAACCGATGAGGGGGAAGAGTTCACGCTGATAATAAATGATCCAATAAGGGATCCTCCCTGCAGACAGAAGCACGGAAAGTTAGTCTAAATATATTATCGTGGCAGAGAGAGAAGTGACAGAGACGAACCGAGGCTTCACTTTGGCCCCGGAGGGAGACGGATGAAGTCTGAAATATGAACTTAATGCAGGTAATCCTGGAAATACCAGATTTAGTCCCAGTGATCGAGCATCTGTGCAACGATGAAGCTAAATATAGCTGTGTTGATCCTTAGGGACACATTTATTAAGTCAGATTATAGTGAGTGACAGCAACAGACTTTGTGTTATCGCTTCTTTTTGGCATGAGGCTGAAAGTAAAAGGGGGCATTAGTTTCCCTCATTCATCAAACTCCCTTTGTCTGCACCGTGAGGAGTGTACTGTAGATGCCCTGATTTACAAAAGCAGCAGGGAGATGTCAAGCTTTCAGATGGATTTCTTCAAAGCCAAAAGGAAAACCCAACAGTAACTCACCTGAAATGTTTAAACCTTATCTCTTGGGGACTCATTTATCTCTCAGGTGTGTCGGGAGTTTCTGATTGGTTAGCGTTGATAAAGCAGACAGCTGGAAACAAGAGGATAGTTGTTCCTCACATGTGATGAGATTTTTCAAATATGTTGCAGACTTTGTGACCTCTTCCTAGACATCCTGGGGAGGCTAGAAGAGTCTGAAATCAATTTAAAAAGAGAATAAATCAGGATCAAAAAACTGTATTTATCCCGTGGGAATCTGGGTTTTGTGACGAATAAAATAAAAGTGAAATAAATGATATAATAATAATATCAGTACCTAAGATGTTAAAGTAAGGAATCAAATGAGATAAATAAATAAAACAATTATAATAATAAATATTATAATAACACAAAAATTGAACTAAAATAAAATTACATAATAAAAAGAAACACATTTTAATAAAAATAATAATATTTTAAATAAAAACAAACAAATAAAATAATAACAAATAAAATCGAATTAATATTATTTAATTTTTGTCCTTATTAATATTATATAGAATATCAGAGAGGGTGCAATACACTCTGCTCCTACCCATTATTTATTGTATTTTACCAAAAGACTAAATCAGAGCTAAAAGGAGAGTGGAAATGATATGTGTGTTAAATCAGTGAGTTCTTCCTCCAACACGTGTACTACTAACCCAAAAATAGTGTGTGTGTGTGTGTGTGTGTGTGTGTGTGTGTGTGTGTGTGTGTGTGTGTGTGTGTGTGTGTGTGTGTGTGTGTGTGTGTGTGCTGCAGAACAGATGCAGTAGTACCAGTATGTAGAGGTGCAGAGAGTACAGAGCAGAGCGAGAGGCTGATTCATCTGCTGCCAACAGAGAGCTGCTCAGTCTGTTTCTGCACACATGTTGGCAGGTGTTCTCTGAGACACACACACACACACACACACACACACACACACACACACACACACACACACACACACACACACACACACACACACACACACACACACACACACACACACACACACACACACACACACACACACACACACACATCTGTCTGTGTTGGAGGCCTGATCCACCTGCAGAGTTAGGTAACATGTCAGGTGAAAGTCTAACAGCACCAGTGTTCCTGTTGTTCAGCCTGCTCTGGAACATGTGCATCACACGTGGAAACATCTGTCTGCTCGTCCTGCAGCTCAGATGTTCAGACAGAAGCTCAGACCTGATTCCTTAGATTTATCTTCCCATCTGCGGTTCTCTGATGGCTACTAAGATGTGTTATTCATCTCTGTAACCAGATATCTGCACATGTGTAGCACCCCAGCACTCTTCATTATGCAAAAGAGGACAAACCAATGTCATGTTCAGGTCCCCCCCCCCAAAGATCACAGAGGTTGTCTCTCTATTTTTCATCCAGGCAATATTGTTTTTCAATAATGATTAGTTTAGCTCTCACTTTAACTATGTTTTCCACTCTCAATGCAGTACTTTAACTTCTAGCAGAGTATTCTTACGCTGTTGTATGTGTACTTTTACTTGCAGTACTTCTTCCACCTCCAGTTGTTGCTTTATGTTTGTAGAGATTTTAGTTTCAGACCATTTTGAGTTGCACTCTTTGCGCTGTATATAACATATCCTCCAACTCCTTGAGCCCGGCTAGCTTTAGTATTCCACAGACAGTGCATGCAGTAAATGTTCTTTACCCCGTGCTGAAATGCTGTGGATGAATTGAATCTGCTCTGGCTGCAGAAGGATGGGTTTAAAGAGCAGGAAACATCCCATAGTCACCGAGGTTTTATTAACTGACATGAGAAACAAACAGCAAGTGAAGACAGACAGTAAACTGTGACAGCAGCTGGAACACAACGAGGACAAACACCTCAAATAACACAAAGACACTGATGTTCATGCTCTTGGCAGAGGACATGTGCTATTGAGGGTTTGGAGGGATATGAGTCTTTATAATAAAGAATAAAAGCTAAAGAAATGAAGAGGAAGAGGAAGAGGAAGAAGAAGAGGAAGAAGAAGAAGAAGAGGAAGCATCGGAGGATGAAACCCTCTTTATTGTCACACACATGCACACAGCAGAGCACACACAGTGAAATTGGTCCTCTACATTTAACCCATCCTAGTACTAGGAGCAGTGGGCAGCTACCGTGCAGCAGTCCTCATTCAGTCTACTGCAAACCCTTCTAAATATTTGTGATTTATTTTGCAGTTTAAATTGTCAGAATATCCACAAAACCAACTGAATTTGCTCGAGGTTTGTAATAAAATAACAGGAACCTTTGGCAACTATTCTCAAATGAAGGTGGAAACTGCGAGGGAAAATGGGGCGAATATTCCCAGCATCAGACGGGGATAATAATAATAATCCAGGTCATTAAGCTCGGCTCAGCAGATGTCCATACATCCACAGAAACGACCACAACATGTGTGTTGAGGTTTCTCTTTTCGCTTTATGCCAGAAACATGTCTTTCAGTTGGATTACACGCAGAAAAAGGGCTGAAAAAAGTCCAAATTCATTCAGGTTCAGGAGTAACTCAGCTGCACTGTAATAGTTAATGCGAATACATATTCAACTCAGGGTCATCGTTTAATTATGAGATGAGGAACATTTTAGGGGAGATCGATCCCATAAAAAACGTACTTTGCTTCTCTTCATCTCAGATAAGTGATCAGCACTCTCTCTGCAGGAAGGAAACACACTTCCTGTCCTGAGCGAAGATGTCACCAATTAACCAATTAACGTGTGTGCTGGAAATAATTACACCTGAAGCAATAACAAAATGTGAAGGAATAATATTTGATATATTTGATTTTTTTAACTTTATTTATTAATTTTTAAAAATCTTTTAAATCATTTTTAAAATTGTTATTTTGGGAAGATTTTCTATTTATTTAAAAATGTTAATTCAAAAGGATTCAAACTCAAATAAAATCTCAAACACACTATTTCATTTTTACTGAACTCAATATTTTTATTTTGTAATATTATTGTTATTATTTCCACTTTTAAGAATAATAATTATTATTTATTAATTGTTATTTATTAATGTCTTTATTTGTATTATTTGATTATTCATTTCCCACAGGATAAAGTCAACAGGACTTTAGAAAATGTAACTACTCAAACACGTTTTCATTCTGGCAGAACTCCATATATATAAGTCTCTCAGAAAGATTCTCAACCTGCATTAACGCTCAAAAATGCCCTTTTGAAAGTCAGGAGAGCAGGGTTTTTAAAGTAACCCCTTTCTTTTATTGTCCTCAGAGAATCCGGGCGACCACATGCTGGTGTTTCTCATGCCAGTGTGTTCAGGTCTGCATGTTTCTGCACACCCTCGCTCCTAATCAAGAGTGAAGCGGGGGGGTGGCAGATGAGCACGGACTGCGTCACATCTGTGTGTCTTTCCCGGGACAACACACACAGTGTTTAGTTGTTCTGACAGCAGATCTCATAAATCACAGGCGGTTCTTTCTGCTTGGCAGTTCGTGGCTCCGCTCCCCAGATGGTAATCCAACACGACTTTCCTCTTTATTTATTCAAAGAAGTTGACTGTAGAAAGATGCCCAACATGCTTTATCCTTCAGGAACACCATGCTCCACTTTTACACCAACATCTGGGAGTCGTACAATAAGTCTTTGAAGACATTTAAGCCAAAGTTAGATCCCATAACTTAAACTATTAAAGGTAAATATATGACGAATTCTCTCCTGTTTTCACAGTTTTATCCATATTTGGTCTGGAAATAACAAAGTATGTCACTGAAAGGATAATAGAGATAAATGTTGGCCTTAAATTTGCATTAACACGACTCTTACAGCTCAATATTCTGGGTTTTACTTCAATAGCTGCATCTGGAAGACTCAGACAGTGCTTTTTGGGTTTAATCCTAAGGAGGTTTATTAAAAATGCACCAAATTCACATTAAAGGAGCCATATTCTGCCCATTTTGAGGTTCAAATTTGTATTTTGTGGCTCTATGAGACATGTTTCCATGGTTTAATGTTCAGAAACATCTGTATTTTACTCCCTCTGCAAAGAATAAAGGGATTTTAGCCCCTGCAGACCGTTTACATGCACTAAAACTTATATAACACTCTACAGGAGAGGGAAAATCACAACATGTACTTTAAGTGCAGTATTTGTAATATTTGGTATCTTTATGAGGGTCTGCGGACTCAGTCCGCCTGATAAATGTTTTAGGCTCTCTAATTAATAATCTGTCTCCATTCGGACTGTCTGTTTGACTGACAGCTCATTTTCTGAGGCTTTCTGTTTGCTCTTCTCTCACCGCAGAATACCTCTTCCTGATTCTTCAGACTCGTGGAAACCTGGGTTGACTTCAGTAATTGCTGGAAGACTTTGTTGTGTTTTTGTTTGCAGATGGAAGATTAATGAGGAAGGGTCAGGGAGCAGATGATCGATGGTGACGTGCAGAGCGTTGGGAATGTTAATGAGCACAGAACGATCACAATTACCGCGTAATAAACTTTAATAATGTGATATGATTGGAGGCATTTGAGACGAAGTTAAGCCCCTGATATTAATGAATTCATGCAGGAACAAATGTGACTGATTCTGTTTATCAATCTTTGGAAAACAGTTTGCCTGGAAATACTTAGCATGTCAACAATATTATAATGAAGATTTATGCCTGACTTTATTTTGCTGAAACATAAATGTAGAATAAATCGTTCCTTTCATGTCGTCCATGGAAGTTTATGTTAAAGAAAAGGCCTCTTTTCGATCAAAGAATACAACTTTTAAAACTCTTGTTTTAACCAGGCAAGTCGTATAGAACTTATTCTAACATATTTTGCAAAATGAACAATTATTTCCCTTATAAGAAGTTTTTCTGGCCTTGACAACTTCATCACATTGATTTACATTAACCTGTTCAGATGGCTGTACTCATTTTTCTTATACTTGCAAAAGAAAGGGCTTCTGTTTCTTAAATCCAGCTCCACACAGCCATTTCTTTTACGGCACTTCCATTACATTTTCCACATTTGATTGGCACTCTTTTAAACACATCACATCCTTTCAACCAGAACTCAGCGTTGTTACATTTTATTCATCGCTAATATATATTTATTATCTGAATATCTAGATATAATTCATCCTCTCAAACTCTGTTTTCACTCAGAACGGTCCAAACTGCCTCCATCAGGAGGAACTTGCTGCAGGTTCAGAGACGATGCAGATATAGAAACACAAATCAGAACTCATGCAGAAACATCTGCAGCATCTAGAGAACATTCAGCAGCTTCAGGAAACATGAGCAGTTTACTAAAAGCTGCAGAAACCAAACGCTGCAAGAAGCTCCAACACAACGGAGACCAGGGGACACTAAAGACAGACCCACACAGCTGGAGACCAGGGGACACTAAAGAGAGACGCACACAGCTGGAGACCAGGGGACACTAAAGAGAGACGCACACAGCTGGAGACCAGGGGACACTTAAGAGAGACGCACACAGCTGGAGACCAGGGGACACTAAAGAGAGACGCACACAGCTGGAGACCAGGGGACACTAAACAGAGACGCACACAGCTGGAGACTAGGGGACACTAAAGAGAGACGCACACAGCTGGAGACTAGGGGACACTAAAGAGAGACGCACACAGCTGGAGACCAGGGGACACTAAAGAGAGACGCACACAGCTGGAGACCAGGGGACACTAAAGAGAGACGCACACAGCTGGAGACCAAGGGACACTTAAGAGAGACGCACACAGCTGGAGACCAGAGGACACTAAAGAGAGACGCACACAGCTGGAGACCAGGGGACACTAAAGAGAGACGCACACAGCTGGGTGACGTTCAGGATCATGAAGCTGTCTCTGTCTCTGTTGTCTCTGAAATGTTTTCTGGTCTTATTCTAACGATGTGATCACATGACTCCTTCTGATGTCACTGCAGATCTGCTGTGAGCTAGCTCGCTAACATAGCTAACCTTCAGATACTGACAAACTCTTCCAGTTCTGAGACGAGCTGCAGCGTTTCTCCTCATCAAAAATGCTCCGGGTAATTGTAGCACGTTTCGTTGTCCACTGTAAAAGTCTCTCGCTGAGACCACTCACCCCCTCTGGTCGGTATGATTGCAGTTAATCGTAATTTAGTCGTGTTGCACATTGCCAAACCTATTGCACAAACCTCAGATCCACCACAAACTCACTGGCACTCAAAGAGAAACTCCCTGTGGGATCAGGCAACGAGCCATAATGGAAACAAGGCGAGTGTCAGGAAGACATCTGAAGAACGAGAGGCACGGAGGAACCATTAAACTTTATGTGATTCATTTATCTAATTTCAAAGAGAACAAATAAAAGAATCCCTGGAAAACGCTCAGACGTGTCTTATTCCGACGCACGCTTCATGCATTGTTTACTAAAATAAAAACAGTTACATTTTCCCTGAGGTCACCGGTGCACCACGGCCCTACAGCTGCAGGATCAACAGCGTTATTAAAGGGAATCGTTTGGCTCTGGCTGATCAGCTGGTACCAATGTGGACAGCCAGCCTTACATACTTGTGATTGGACCTGGTGCAAATATGTTTTTGTTGGACTGGGAAACAACTGCAAAGAAGACAATCGAGGTTATGCACTGTCAAGAGTTTAAGAAACGTCTAAATTGGGGGAAAGTTGTTGCGCAATCGACTGCACTGATAGATTTAACAAGAACTTTTTTACAGACTAACGAAAGCTAAAGAGGAGAGAAGTATATATCGCACAACAACTGGAATCCAGGCCTTACTTTGTGTATTTACGGCATAAATCAGGTGCATTGCCAATGGTAAAACCCAGTTCTTGAGGTGTTATGATCGCCGTCAAGACCAACCGCCTCCACTTTGAGCAGATAATTGTTTGTTTTATTACCGGGTTTTGCAGTTTCCCTATACTAACTGCAACCATATTGCAGGATGTTGTTTTGCCATCAGTCCAAATGAACGGGGCGAGTGCCGTTCTACAGAATGTAGAATTAGATGAGCTCACCCGTTAGAAGTTGAAGCAAAAGTTTATAAGTCCATTTATTGGTTGTAAAAGTTGTGTAGATGCTTTCATACATTGATTTAAAGATTGGATGACGTCCATATTTAGGGTTTTTGGGTCGTCAGTAAAACTAAACATGCAGCTCTAAGCGAAAGCCTATCTGCATCAGTTCATTAAAATCTATCGCCTTTTTTGGAAAGTTTAGAAGAATTTGATTAAAACAGAAGGGAAGTCGACAGGAAACTGGAATGTTTTAGCTGTAAGATTAAGATCTTCGAACAGAAAGCTCCACCTGGTTCCTGTTGTTGATGCTGCGGCTGGTTTTTGTTCCAGTGCTTCTAACCTGGTGTGATGGGAACCCCTGTGTCATTGCTGTTGGTGTGTTATGAATCAGCAGCATGTGCATCAACTCACAACGGCATTACTAACTTTCCATTTTCGTTAACGAAGCCAAGGTACACTGCAGAATTAGATCATAATCTACATTCACTTTCCCAGCAAACTGCGTGTCCTCCATTCTGCCTTTGTTCCCGTCTGCTGTCAATAGTTATCACATTCGGTCTGATTGTTTCCACCTGAGACTAAACAGCTTGAATCTGATAAACTCAATTCAATCTTTGTGTTCAATAAAAAGAGGAATTCTTGTTTGACCAACTTGAAGTAATTCTTTCATTCAATGCCAGCATCACAACTCAAAGCAGTCGTGTCGATGCTCATTCCTCAGTGTGTCTGGTTTTTGTTTGTTTGTTTGCTACCTAGGACGTCTTGGCCGCACATACACAACAAATTGTATTGTTGCTCATTCGACGGTGAGGTTTTATAAAACATTTTCAGACCCTGTTGCCATCCAAAACACGTCTGTTAGGTTTCATCGGGAGTCTGGCGTGACCTGATCAGGTCTGTTTCCTTGCAGTTTAACAAACAATTGATCAGTGATTAGATACATATGATTCAGATTCACTGATTAACAAACAACACATGATGAATTTATTCTGCACTTCTAGCTCGTTATGAAGTCATGAAGGGATATCTGAAAACACTTGTCTGTGGTGGAATCACGCTTTTGGTTCCGGGAAAGTTTAAGATCTTCCAAAGAAATCTGAACTGTTAAGATTATACAGCTTTCAACCGACGGGCTGACGGACGGACGGACGGACTGACGGACGGACGGATGGACCGACCGACCGACCGACCGACCGACCGACCGACCGACCGACCGATGGGCTGACGGACGACGGACTGATGGACCGACCGACCGACCGACCGACCGACCGACCGACCGACCGACCGACCGACCGACGGACGGACGGACGGACGGACGGACGGACCGACCGACCGACCGACCGACCGACCGACCGACGGACTGACCGACCGACCGACGGACGGACGGACGGACAGACGGACGGACGGACGGACTGATGGATGGACCGACCGACCGACCGACCGACCGACCGACCGACCAATCATCAAACAAGCCATTCATCCGTCCATTTTCTCTGGATCTTCTCTTTTCTTTCTCAGTGTAAGTCATCGTGAACGTATTTCTGGCGGACTCACATGGACGTTGCAGTACCACAGTTTAGCCACTACGAACATTTGCCTCAACACGGCGCACTTCCTGTGGGCTTGTTACCCAGCCTTTAGGACCACATGCACCTATAGCGTTATAAAGTTCTTCTCAGGTTGGAGTCTGTGTCTGGCTGTGTATCATAGACTGTGATTTTGGTCCTAAACCTCTGATCTGTTTTGTGTTTCCAGTCTGACCGCCCTGCCTTTAAAACGCTTTAATGTCTGACTTGTTTTGACAGCAGGAAATCTCGTGTTCAGTCAGCCATAGAGAATCAAGCGTCTGAGCTGTCCGTCATCACCGCTTGTTTATTATTTAAAAGAAGAGGACTAACGTGACAGGAAACAGACAGAGGGCGGTTTGGCCGGGGTTTCAAAGAGGAGAAGATTGAATCAGAGTGTAAAAGTGTCTTAGATTATGGGAACACACTGAAGGAATAACATATAGGACACTGTCTCTGGAGGCCGGCACGGGTTAAACTAATGTTGGGTTTCTCTCTGCTCTCAGTAGGCTCCATGTTCGACCTCTTTCTCCGTATTTAGGGAACATTTTGACACCAGATGTTGGTTTTTACTACCTCATTAGCGGTTCCTATGAAAGCAGGATTTCTTCTCAGATTTGTTGAAATAAATCCTTCCTGGAGGTCAGTCCTTATCTCACTGGTATAACCGTTGCATCGTCTTCTTCTTCTTCACTTGTTTATAGCTCATACATCTGTTCAAAATCCCAATATAATGTTCCAATAAGCAGTATTTTATTCCACCATGTTGTTCTCCTCTGAATGTATTATTTAATAGCAGGAGAGGACTCTTTAAAGTAGAGACACGAAAAGAGAGAAGCCAGGGATATTACTGTTTGAGTGTTGGGTTCTCTGCCCAGCTAAAACAGGACAAACTGACACACACACACACACACACACACACACACACACACACACACACACACACACACACACACACACACACACACACACACACACACACACACACACACACACACACACACACACACACACACCGATCCCGGCTCATGCTCTATATGATTTAGGGATGTAGATGTTGATCCAGAGGTCGGGGGTAATCTCCGCAGCTGATAGCATCTGTCGGCCCATTTCTGGATTTCTGGAGGAGGAAGCGAAGTCTGACAGACCTCGAATGAACCAGAAAAATATGCTGTTGGACTTAAGCTGAAAATCAATGAAATGTAACTTTCTACTACTCCTTTGTGTCCTAAAAAGAAGATAGGAGGAAGAGCACTATGTAACTAAAGTGTGGGGCAAACTGAAAGTTGTTTTTCAAAATAAAATTGTTTGATTTATTGACTCTACTTTTACTTTGTTCAAAACTCTCTTTATGTACACTGTAAATAAAACAAAGACATACACTTCTACATCTTAATCTGAATCTGTTTTTTTACTTGAAGACCAAATTAAAAATTGAATAATTGGATTTAAATAACACAACTATGACAAATTAAAACAAATGATTAGATTATTATAAATACTTACGTTAAGAAGCACATCCACATTTCCTTCATTAAAATCCTCTCAAAATATATTCTTCCTGCCCTTTGTTTAGACTGATGGACTTCAGCATTGATTATAATAAATAATAACATTTATCAAGCCTTTGAGCAAGGCACTCATTCAGCTGTGACTGTGCAGCTTCTTTAAATGCATGGATTGAATAGTCCTCCAGATAAAACATACAAAACACTCCTGAATAAAAAGCCCTGAAAAAGATGCCCTTTATTTAACGAGCACATTGCTCCTTTTTACACGCGTAATAATATGTAAATGACCTTTTATGTGTTGTTCTTTAACACACCATAAACTCTTAAGGGGTTCTTAATGTCCTCTTTTCCATCATATAGCAGATAAGTGAAATTCCACAGCATTTAGAAGTCTAAATACAGCACTGCTGGAAGATCATTTACTTTTTGTGGACACATGCAGTTTCTTAAGAATCTTTGCAGGACTGGACCGTGCTGTTAACCCTGAATACTGAGAAAACTAAGGATTAGGAGTGTTTAAATTACACTACAACCATTTTACATATGTATAATACAACAATATTTGACCCCCCTTCAGCCTTCAGTCTTTAGTCCAGCTGTTTAACCTGGCTGCAGAGAGCAATGCATGCTGGGTATTAACATGTCTGCTATACCTCTTATGCTTCCCCGGCTCTAGGGCGCGTCCACCTTTCCACCTTTCCTAACCCTAACCCTAACCCTTCCAACCCTGACCCTAACCCTTCCAACTCTAACCCTAACCCTAACTCTTCCAACCCTAACCCTAACCCTTCCAACCCTGACCCTAACCCTTCCAACCCTAACCCTAACCCTTCCAACCCTAACCCTAACCCTTCCAACCCTAACCCTATGTGTTACTTCTGGTTTAAGAGTACCTGCTATCTCTTTGCAAAGAAGCTTTATCAACCTTTTATTGGCAAATAAATAAATTCCACGAATACATTAATGAAATTAAATAAAACAATAAAATAGCAAATAAAAATGTAATAGAAATAAAAGGTTAGGGGAAATAAATTCATAAACTTAATATTTAAATAAAAAGGTAAAATAATCAAATTAAAGTAAAATTTAAGAAATAAATCCATATAAAAAATAAAATTCAAAAATATATAATAAAAGATAAAGTCAATGAAATAAACAAAAACATCTAAATACACATTTTAAATAAAACTAAAAGGAAAAGTAAATTGAACAAAAACAAAAATGCATTAAAATAAATGAAAACATACAAGAAAGACAAAGGGTGGGGCCAAGAGACAAGAGGAGCAGGAACGATAAAGTGCCATTGCATTATCAGCAGTTCTGATCTTGGCAGCTGGAACAGAACGAACTGACCTTTTTTTAGTCACGGATAACATTTGGTGCTCGTCATGCTCGGAGCTGGTTCGCGTGTTTTTATGGAATTTGCTGACAGTCAAAAAATGTTCCTCAAAGACTGACTTTGAGTTTGTTATGAAGACATCCTGCTGACCAAATATACTGGGGGAGGTCTGGTTTCTGTCATGTTCAAACTGTGGGATTAAACCTTTTGAGCTTCAATTTCCCAGAAACCTTCTCACTGTCTCCCCTGGGACATGTCTCCACGCTCTGTGTCTCTCTGGGACATGTCTCCATGCTCTGTGTCTCTCCTGGGACATGTCTCCATGCTCTGTGTCTCTCCTGGGACATGTCTCCATGCTCTGTGTCTCTCCTGGGACATGTCTCCATGCTCTGTGTCTCTACTGGGACATGTCTCCACGCTCTGTGTCTCTCCTGGGACATGTGTCCATGCTTTAATGTTCAGAAAGCTCTTTATGTTTCTCATACTGTCTGTGCCGCAGCTCCTCTTTTCACCCTCTGTCTGAAACCAGAGCCCAGTCTGCTGTGATTGGTTAGCTGGCTGGCTCTGTCGTAGTATAAGTCCCACCCCTTGTGTTGGAGCAAGCCAATAGAAGCGTATGGAGCGTACCATAGTGATGTCACTATCATCAATCAGGGAAGTTACTCAACAAATGAAGTGGGTTTGTGTGGAAATATGACAGACACTTCTTCTTACTAAAATCCCCAAAAAGTAAATTTGGGCCCTTAAAGCTTTTAAATCCTCTCAAAAAAAAAGGTGTTGCTCTGAGACATTTCGTGTAATCTTCCACATTTGACACAGGGATGAACAAAAACACCTGGTTTGAAGATCTGAGTCATTTCAGGGCTTCCTCTCTCTGCGCAGGGATGTGTTTGAGGACAGAAGAACTCGTTTGTGGGGAACTCGCAGGAAGAATTCAACCCGAATCGGATCGAGTAAACACATTGCCACCATAACCTCTTCTATCAAACAACAGCAGGATGAGTAAACGTCTGTCTGGGATCTCCATGTGTGCCACAGGTGCTGCACATACACACACACACACACACACACACACACACACACACACACACACACACACACACACACACACACACACACACACACACACACACACACACACACACACACAGTCACACACACACACACACACACTGGATCACATGTCGCACATGTCGGAAGTGTTTCCACGTGAGGAACTCTTGTTGAAATTAGACTACAGATAATATAAGAGGGCTCTGAGGGTGGGTGCTAATGTGAGTTAAATTAATAAAAGGAGGAAAGGAAATTGTGTGTGAAGATAAAAGGAAGATGGGAAATGCTTTGGTCGTGTTGACTGTAAGAGTGCCTGAGTCTCTGTCTGTCAGCGTCAGGAAACAGCTTCCACATGGGAACAGCAAAGAGAATAAACTCACATACATGACCTGGGAAAAGGCTTATTCTGGGGGTTTGTGAGGGTGGGGAGACGTTGACTGACAGCTGTTTGAGGAGTATAAAACACTCCTGGTTGAACCCATAGTACAGAAAATGGAAACTTATGTTAGAAAATACCTGAATCTTTTATAGAAAAATTAAAAAATAAACGTGCAAACACAAAAAAAAGAAGTAAGGAAGTAAACTACAACTCCCAAGATGCATTTCACCAACAAAATTATTGAAGTGAAATATGAGATTTGGATTTTGGACAAAGTAGTTAAAAAATATCTGTAGAAATATTTTCTTTCTTACAAAAATATAATTTAAATGTTCCTTTTTTTAATTAAATAAATATATAAGCATAGTTTCCTTCAACAACACAACAACATGTTTTTGTCTGAACACGTCCTTGAATGTTTCATCAGATTCTCCAAAAACACTTTTTAAAATTACGTTTTTTCTTTAGCCCTTAAAGTGTGAAACAGCGCCCCCTAGGCGTGCTATAGATATAAAGGTAATTGGTATTAGCGGTGGGAAGTGGTACTGCACCCATACCGTAGTGGAACTTAGTTTGAGGTGGTGAACAGATGAAACTTTTACTCTAGTACAAGATCTGAGTATGCACTGGGAAAACTGTATTTAATACTGTGACCTATATGAATGCAACTTTGATAATTTTCGTCTAAAGTGAGTAGCTCCCAGCTTGTTGGGAAGCAACCAGCTGAATAAATCAGTCTGGTTTCAGAGGAAAATTAGGTTTCACGGGAACGCTCTAAATATTGTTTAGAAGGCCATTCTTGGAGATTCATTTCAAATGCTCCCTAATTGATCCATAATACCCTTTTTAAGCGCCATCAGGCTCATTGCAACTGCAGCTTTTCTTCTGTTTATGTCTCAATTACAGCTCCACAAAACAGGATTAAACCAACCACAAAAAGCACTTTAAGCTCAGTTAACCACTTTTCTGCAATTGTCACTTCACTCCACGTTGTGATAAACTGCACTGAGTGATCCCCGCTGCTTCAAATAAATAAAATGACCTCTTAAATCTAGAGTTGTAGACCTTGTTTTAACATACATGCACATACAGTACATGTTGGCTGGAGTCCTTGTTTTTGCTTCTTGCTGCCCGTTCTCTAATAAAAGTCACAAAGTCAGGCCAGTAAAACTGCAGGCAGCCTCACAAATGTCACCATGAGTTCTCCACACATCGTGGTTAAGCTATACCCGTGCACTTTCCTGTCCAACGTATGTACACCACATGAGCGGGAAGTTAAGATGTCCTCTCTGGATAAACAGTAAACACAGCGACCTTGAAGGCCACACATGTCTCAGTGGGAGACCCTCGGCCTTCTGGGAAATGTAGGCGGGAACTGAAAGCAGCTTTGACAAGTTGATGGAACATATTTACAAGCAGAGAGATACAAACGTGTGTGTGGTTTGTCCATCCGTCTCTCTCTGTCTAAACTGACATGCTGTGTGTGTGTGTGTGTGTGTGTGTGTGTGTGTGTGTGTGTGTGTGTGTGTGTGTGTGTGTGTGTGTGTGTGTGTGTGTGTGTGTGTGTGTGTGAGAGGGTTTGAGTGAGTCGTGTCAACAGGCCTGCACACATGGAGCACAGAGAACATGTTTATCTGCTCGGTAAATAACAGCAGAGCTGAAGTGATCTGTGTGTGTGTGTGTGTGTGTGTGTGTGTGTGTGTGTGTGTGTGTGTGTGTGTGTGTGTGTGTGTGTGTGTGTGTGTGTGTGTGAGTGATCTTCATATTAACTCTGCAGAGTAGTTTAGAGGACTGATAGAGGAGGAGAGTGTTGCTAAATGGTGCGGTCTAAGTCCTGGAATTGTTGTTTGATTAACGTCTCCATTCCCAAAGTCACACTTCACCAAAGCCAGCTCAAAGTTCAGTCGAACATTAGTTCTGAAGTTACTAAATACTGTATGTAGTTAACTAAAAAGAAGCTCATAAGAAATAAGCAGTAAAATCCTGCATCAATGAATGATTAGTACAGCGTGGATTTTGACTTCTGATGTTTAAACATGAAACTTTTTGTATTCCTTTTTATTTTATTCTATGTTTGGATTTTAATTCTTACCTATATACGTATTAAATGAGTGAATACAAATAAAATAAAAACACAAGTCAAACACAAAGAACAGAAATCTAATAATTAATATCAAATGATTTAAACACCAATTTAAATTGTGCAACTAAGATGGTCAAATAGTCCATAGGGGGCTTGGCCTTGGAACTGGAAGGTCACCAGTTCAAGTCCCCGAAAGACCAAGTGCCACCGTGGTGTCCCTGAGCAAGACACTGGTTACCTACACTGCTCCCCGGGCGCCGTACATAATGGCAGCCCACTGCTCCTAACACTAGGATGGGTCAAATGCAGAGACCGCATTTCGTTGTCCTAGTACTTGTACTCTGTGCAATGACAATAAAGTTGAATCTTAATCTTAATCTTAATAAAACAAACAAAACAATACAGAAATGACCAAATATCAAAGAATTAAAAGACCATTTAGAACGAGAGCATTGCATTAATCCAGCCCACGTGAGACGGATGCATGGGATCGTTTTTCAGCCTCTTAAGACCTCACACTATTTCAGATCTACTGTCAGGGAATGTAAAGCACTCATGTTTTAACCAGCTCTGGAATGTGTTTCATTATCGGTACTCTGCCATGTCTTCCAGTGGGTCCAACCAGTGCCATCATTGGGTTTATATTTAGAGAGGGATGGGAAGACATCAAACAGGGCTTTTATTTACAGTGTGTGGCTTTACCCCTACATGCTTCACTCGGGGGTCAGGGGAGAAACTATCCGTCAGTGAGTCACGATGGTTCCCAGATCCACAGACCATAAAACCTCAGCGTTGTACGAGTCATGGTGGGAAATGGGTCAGTGTTCGGAGCCATATAGGGTCAAACTTCAGATACATATTTGCTGGTATCGTGTGTGTGGGTGTGTGTGTGTGTGTGCTTCCAGTCCCTGTCCTTATCTCACCCTCGCCCAAACACACATTCATTTAGCTAAAGAGAAACATGTTACGACCCCCCCCCCCCCCCCCCCTTTATGACTGTGTTCTCTCAGGTATATTAAACGCGTCCCTCTCCTGTAGTGTGTCCTATGGGTTTCAGTGCATGTAAAGGGTCTGCAAAGACTGAAATTGAGGGCGTTTCTCTCTAAATGATCCAGCAGGATAGCAGTAAACCTGATATTGATGGGAGATGAAATGACACCGAACATGTTTTCAACAGATGGTTCCTGATGTTTGTCTTCATTTTATTCAGGTTCTATTGATACAGAGTTTATTCTCCAATGAAAAAACATTGAAAGGGTTCCTTCTCCTCTAACTGATAATACTATGTGTATCTTGGTCTCAAACCCACAAATAATTCAGTCTAAAATGAGAATTATGATTATAACAAATGCTTCCAGTTTCTCAGGCGGTTGGTGGACCCTGAACCAGACTGTTTCAGAATCAGAAATATGTGTTCATCCCAAACTGGGAACTGTTTCAGTTGCAGCAGCAAAATACAACATGAAGCAGAACAAACAGAAATAAGAATAAGAAATGTACAGATGGAAGGATAAACATAATTTAAGTGTAAAGGGAAGACTCACCAATCATCCACTCAGTGAGGTTAAATGCTACTGCTTGTATCTTCTTTGGATCAATAAATGAAGACGTTTTTCAAAAACCTTGATCATCAGGATTGATGCTCTGGGGACCATGTGTGTCCGTACCAAAATGCAAGTGTTTTTATTTGATATTTTTAGAGATATTTAATAAAAACAACATGCTGGCTTTCATGTCTCTGTGCTTTAAAGATCTTTCCACGGGTAGTAAAAGTAGATTTGTTTTGACATTTATCTTCAGTCGGGCCATTCTTCATGATTTGTTAGAGGCTGTTCCTCTCAGTGAATCTGTCACAATGCATTAACACACACCGTGTTTCCAGAGGTGACTTCATCACATTAAATCAGTGCACGGAAAACAACACAAACATGTCACCACTTTAACCACATTCCATCTGGGAATAAGAATAAAAACAAAGCCATGAAAAGCTCATTAATTATTCATATCAACTTTTATAGGAGCTGATGTGGAGCTTTGAAGGGGTTTGCTGTGGTGCATAATGGGGCATACTTAGACGCAGAAAGAGGGATTCATTTGTGAAAAATGTGCAAATATAGAACGTTTTCAAGTGATTTAAAATAAGAAAAATGTACAAAAAAGGTGCAATAAGTGAATACAACATAAAGCATGATGGAAATATTCTGAAAAATACATTTGAATACAAACTGGAACACCTGTGCACGTTAAAAGACGGAGAATTTTGCAGAAATGTGCAAATTATCCACAGCATTTGTCGCACTGTCTCCATAAAATGTGAACTGTATTCAGCTCCGTGATGTTTGGGCGATAAGGGACTGCAGTTGCATTTATGCACAGAAACGTGTCGTACAATAACAGTGAATTGAAGTTTATTCTGGACTCTTCCTGTCTGATCTGCGGCTCATTATCTCTCATCACACTTCTGAGATAAACGCTCACATGACCTCAGCGTCTGACAGCAGGCTGAGTCATCAACAATGTGTGAACAGCGCGGAGACATCCAGCAGCTGCACCACTTATTAAAAACATAAAAGCTTTTAATATCAAAAACGTTACGGTCCAAAAGAAATACAACATGTATCAGAAATTCTGTGTGTTTTTTTAGTTTCGCATCAGATCCAGGTTGAGTAAACCTCCCAAAAGTTGATTAAAGGAGCGTTCCAGAGCCTCATCTCTCCGGTAAATCCAGAATATTCTTTCATCATGAGCTGGAGGTGAAGCAGTTTTCCACACATGCATCCTGAATTATTCATTTGGGAGTCTGAGAGCTCCTTTATCAGTGGAATAAAACCGCCTGCAGAGAAACATCTCCTCAGGTTTCTGCACTTTAATGCGGTTAAGATCAGCTGCAGATCAGCCAACGAGAAGTCAGAAGACCTGCAGAGAAATCTGAGCTGCTCTCACCGAGGCCGAGACGTTTCAATGTGACGAGGGAGAAAGCAGAAACTGAAGTTAGAATCTAGCTGAAGAGATGCAGAGGAAGAACACTGATTGTCCCGTGGTGAACGAATGTAAGGCGATGATCTTATAGATCAATAACTCACGATTCAAGAGCCTAAATGATTTGCTGCTTTACTCTCAAACTGTGCTACACTACTTTGCATGTGACATGTAAAGCAGAGAAGAATTGGAGGATGAAACCCTCTTATTTGGCTCACATGTTCATGCACACAGCGAAAGTCAACCTCTGCATGTAACCCGTCCTAGCCCAGGGACCAGGAGGTGAACCGACACCTCTCCACCAGTCCTAACTGGTTCGATCAAGACCTGAACCGGATACCCTACAGACTGCCGTGTGAACATGGGACTTTTACCTTCCCTGTATTTGTGAAAAATGGATGAAACACTATATAATAAAAGGTAACTAAAGCATCACAGGGTATGTTTCTGCTAATTCAATTATTACAACAACTAAGATTTACATCCTTTGCAGACCATTGACATGCACTAAAACCCATGGAAAAGGACGCCCCAAAAGGCAGATTAGGGCCTCTTTAATTTCCATGTCTCTTACACAGTGTTCACTATAAAGCAATGTAATCCGGCCTGGAGTCGTTTGTCATATCTTAATGGAGTTTCTGTATCCATATTGATCAGGTACATATTGCATCATTTGAATTTTAGTTCTGTTTAGTTACTAAGGTTTCATTTTCTTTAACTCAGCTCAACACCAAAGCAAATTCCTCTATGTGTTTACCTGCTTTCTGTAAACCCCCATTTCTTTTAGATGCTGGCTGCAAAAGATCCATCAATTTGTGAAAAATGAGCAAATATATAACGATTTCAAACAGCAAAAAGTACAAAAGGTACAAAAAGTGAATACAATATGAAAGCACGGCAGATTATTCTGAATAATACATTTTGGTATGAAGTGGATGACCTGTGCACGCTTGCAGACGGAGCATTTTGCATAAAGGTGCAAATTATCCAGATTATTTGTCGCATTCTTTATAACTGTTTAATGCTTTATGGTCCTTTTTTAATCTTGATCTTCTTTATCTAACCTCCAGATTCCTTGTATGTGTCGCAATAACCCTGATTCTGATTCTGAATCCTTTTTGGGCCAAAAATGATGTAACCCCCCCATTCTTCAGCAGCTGCTCCTGACTCAGCGCTCCTGAGTGATGACCTCATCAGCGTGGAGGTTTCTCTGCTCTCAGTTTTCCTGGAGAGTGTCTGTGCTTATGTTTCCGAGGCGACTCACGTCTGCGCGTTCATTTACGGTGCCTCTCACACATCATTACCCCCCCACGCTCCTCTCCCTGACCCTCTGATTCACACTCACAAATCACCCCGGCTTTGGAAACACAACTGGTCTTCTACTGGGAGTAAACGAAGCTTCAGCCCCTCGTTGAAGACTATTTTAAACATGCCTCAGACATGAAGCTGACTCAGCATTTATGTGAGGTGTCGTCACTCTCACGGGACATACTCTTCAAATCATCTATAAAGAGAATCATGGTCCCTGGAAGAGTCCCGTTCATCATCAGCTCTGATTCAAGGACTTCCCTGTGAAGTGTTGAGGGTAAAACTGCAGATATTAAATCACCTTTTAAGGGTTATTGTGTTTACCTTTTCATTTGTATTTTCTTAACTTAAGAAATAAACAAAAGTAGTGATTTACTGTCATGTCCTCATATTTATGGGAATACACCTTCTCATTTCAGGCATCTCTTCCCTGAAACCCACTGAAACATAGCTGTAGTAGTCTCAGTAATGCCTTTGGCCAGAGTATGCAACCTTCCTGCTAAATGTTTTGAAACATTATTACACATTTTGGAGGATAAACCTAAACGGATCAGACTCAAACCCACTGAACCAAACCCTCAATGTGTTTGATTTAAAGCAATTAAAAGCCCTTATTATCACATACATTTATAATAGTCCCATTTAATTACATACATGTCACTGTAAATTTAAATTAGCATGTAAGACTTACTCACAGTTTGAATTAGCATCAGCTGAGACGGAGACAACTGGCTGTGTCTCTGTGATGTCAGCTCTTCATTGTATGCAGTCTGCCTGTGTCCCTTGATTGATCTCCCCCTTTCCCCCCTCCCTTTGTTTGAGTATCCTGTAATGTAGAATTTGATTGGCTGTCCCCCTTCTTCCTCCCCTTTAAGAGTCTGGTCTAATGTTTGATCAGGTCAGATCCTGTAGGACATAGGTTGTGCAGGTTATCTGGCCTCCAGCTGGACCTGATTCTGCTAAATGCTCTTTATTAAAATAACACACCTTTGATTTGAAGCTTGTGGAGTTGTTCTTTTCTTACCAGAAGGGGAAATTTCCACTTATTTTAAGCAATCTAAATCCACTTACTGGTGTTATTTGTAAGCCAGGGATTGAGGCTTAAACACGTTTTCTGGACTCCTTTAGCTGATCAGCCAATGAGATCATGTCTTCATGAAATATCCTCACACTGATCTGCTGTCCTGACCCATCTGCACTCTCTGTCTGACTCCACTAATCCCCCCCCATCCTTCCTCACACTCCATAAATCCTGATGCCTTGTGTGTTGCTGTTTGTCCCTCTGGTGCAGCACCATGTTTCCATGACATCACCTCTGGTTCAGACTCTCTGTCGGAGCAGCGAGGCATCATTAAGCGGTTCTCCATGTGTTCCAGATCATTTGGGCTGCTTCTGTGCAGCCGAGGAACCCCATCCATCACGGGCTGACAGACGAGGCGTCGCTCCTCTGAAGAGGGTGCTTATTGTTCTGCTGAAGTGAGAGGGAGGCACGCGAGCTCCTGCAAACACAGAGGCATGATGACCCGCCGCTCTGCAGGGACTCTGCACGGTGTTTAGGATCACGTTTCAGGAAGCAAACCCCACTGTTCTCCACCTGCTCATCAGAGGACCACAGACAGACAGTCAGACGCCTCAGACTCACAGTTAGCTGCTTTTTCTGTCCCGTGTGACAGGACGCTTTCATAAATGTTTGGGATCTTTTGGGGTTGTGGCGTGTCGGTCACAAGCAGTTTCACTAAGGTGCTCTTTTCTTGAATTGAAGTTTTTTGTCGTTACAACTTCATCATGATTACAATGACAGGGCTGCAGGAGGAGGAAACAGGAGGCACAACAGATCCTCTTAAAGTCTGCAGCATACAGGCTGGACTTTGCACCTACAGTATTAAACCCAACATTGCTCTAGTTACTCATGCAGCCCTGTAATGCACATTTTAAATCTTGAGCCTTGATATTTGGCCTCAACTTATAGCGTCTCTGATCTCATCAGTCAGAGTTCTCTCCCCTGTTGGAGGAAACTTTAATACCCTTATAGTCGACATAATTCCACTTTATCTTTGTAGAAAACGCAGCTAAAGGACTCTTTACTCCTGTTTGCTGTGGCTGTCAGTAGAGTTGAAGTACTCGAGACCGGTCTTGGTTAAAGGTCTTGGTCCGGTCTCGGTCTCGGACCTGTAGGACTCGAGATGTTATGTCAATTTGGTTGTTGAAATCTGTGCGGTTTGAGTTTCATTGTAAGTGCATTATGAAGAGTTGGATTCACACTGGTCTTGGTCTTGGTTTTGACTCGGTCTTGGCCTCCTAAAGTCTTGGCCTTGACTCAACCTCGAACTCTGAAAGTCTTGGTCTTGGTCCTGGTCCTGGTCCTGGTCCTGGTCCTGGTCCTGGTCCTGGTCCTGGTCCTGGTCCTGGTCCTGGTCCTGGTCTGGGTTAAGGTGGTCTTGTCTAACCACTAAGAGATGCTGGTCCAGCAGAGACCCTATCAGAGGCGAATGATAAGACGTTTAGAGGTTTTATTTCGACGAATATTTTCTGTAAACAAGCCGGCAAACTGTGCCGGAGTGTTCAGAGTTAGGAGCTAAATGAAACTCTGTGGAGTAAAGCTCCTCTGAGCAGCCGGAGACATCAGATTATGGAGCTGATTTTAGACTCAGGTTACTGGTGTTGGACGGGGGCTACGAGTTCCCTTTCATTAATGATATGCTGTTTAAAGACCAGGATGTGAAGGTCCTCCGGGCTGCAGGGCGTCCTCTCTCTGATCCTCCAGTCGCTAATCAGATTTCCTCTGGTGGCAATTACAGTTCATTATAATCAGATAAAACCTCAGATATGTTTCTCATTTTGCTGTTATCAGAGACGTTATCTCGGGAGGATTTCTTGAGGGAGGAAGTTGAGGCTGCAGTGTTCAACAAACCCTCTTGATGAACGGGATCCTGCAGGTCTCTGTCAGGCTTTAACATAAAAGAAGTGGAAACTGCGAAACCCCAAAGTCACCAGCAGTCCAGAACATATATCAATGTTCTGTCATCTCTGATACAAACCCTCATATTAAGGGTTATAAACCTGCACATTTCAGACTGCTTTTGCTTGAAAATGACTGAAATATTGAAGTTTTAAACGTTCCGTTGATTCAAATGGAAGACAATGAATGAGCTGCAGTAAAAATAGAGTCTCAGTGATGCATCTTTATTTCATTTGGGGAGAAGGTGCAATCTTCCTGGCTAATATTGCTAAACATTATTATACATGTTGGAGGCTATGAACCCAAATAAATGAGACTAAAAAGCCCTGAACCAAACCATCACTGAGCTCTAAATGAGGCTGTTATTTTAATTGCAGCCTCGTGCTAATCCCCCACCGCAGCTGAAGCGTTGATTACCTTTTGAAACGCTGGCTGTTTCTCATCTTTCACCAGAAAATCAGGGATTATTTCAGCGTGTTCAACAATAAATCAGCTTTATTTACACTGAGTAAACCGATGACGAGGGGCTCGCAGCAGCTGGGTCCCCCCACCCCCCACCCCACCTCTCTGATGAAGTCATCCAGCAGCATGATGGGATGATGGGATGTTTCCACGCTGCTGCTGACCTCATGTTTACAGCTTCTCATGATAATGGGGGGATATCTGAGGGGGAAGTGCAGGGGAGACGGGGGGGGGGCCCTACCTCATCTGACTTTTATTAAACTTTCTCCGAGTTGCGTTAATTCCATAATGTTGATATTTCTCTACATAAAAACAGTATTTTAAAATGACTTTTTCCATGTTTTCTGGTATTTCCCCGGTTCATAAAGTGACTTTTATTCAAACTTTTTGACAAACTATCAAATGACTTTTATTTTTTCCCATAAAATATGATATTTTGATATTTTGATATTTCAAAATGCTTATGTCATCTTTAAGACATGCTACCCTGACCTTTTCCCAAATCCAACATTTTAGACAAACTTTACTCAGACTTTTTGGACGTGATATTCACAGTATGAATCTATTTTCCCAAAACTTGACTTTCTATGAGGTTTTTAGTTTTGAGTCTTTTTTCTTTGTCTTCCCCAAAAGTTGATATCTGCAGAATACTGTGAATTTCTTTTTACTCTTTGCACTGAGCGTTGACTGGTCTGGACAAACTGAAACTGCTCTATGAACTTATGTCATTTTGCTTTACATTCTACACCAGGGGTGTCCAAACTACGGCCCGGGGGCCAAATGCGGCCCACAGGCCATTTAGAATCGGCCCTCTGCACATTCTAAAAGTATAATGAATATGGCCCACAAATTAAACTTCTGCTTCTCTTATTTTGTACTTCTCAAATATATATGTTAACTTATATTAGTGAGCCCAATTTAAATAAATTCAGTCATTTAGAATCTAAAACATTCTCTAATAAATCTGAGTTTATAAAAAAACCCAAGAACTTATTTCTATAACCAGCTGGAAATGTAACCTTCATATTTCCTCTGATTATCAACAGTCTGAGGCTCCTGTTTTAAGGAATGAGCTGCAACAGAATACATGAACCCTAAAGACAGACGGGATGTAGGCTGTTCTTTCCGTAAAGCATTTGAAAGTATCGCACATTATTCACCTACATTTGATTTGTTTTGCTAACTTATAACTGAACTGTTGAGGCGATATTCTCCTCTATCAGGGGCCCAGCTCCCCGTATATGTTTCTGTATGTGGCCCTCGGTGAAATCAGTTAGGACAGCCCTGCTCTGCACCGTGACATGCGTTTACTTTGTTTCCCAAGTTTAGACACAAACTTCATCGTGCCTTTTGTGAAGTATGATATTTTTAAACATACTTACTTTATTTTTTTGATCCAACATTTAACACACTATGAATGTTTTTACTCTACAATATTTATTTTGTAAACTTTTTTCAAAATTTGCGACTTTACTTTTTTAACCGGTTCAAAATATTTGTATTTTTGAGACTTTTTTTGACGATTATATTATATTATATATATTCCACAAAATGTTGATTTTTTTTTTTCTGTGACTTTCTGTTCCTCATATAAATATATATATTTTAACATACTCCTTTTCTTTCATGATTTGGGAAATCTTGATTTTCCCCACTTGTGATAACCCTCGATGCTTCCACTTTGATATGACAGAGAATCATTCCAGACCCTGAAGAACAACCACAAGGACAAAAGAGACGTTTGTAGATTTTCAGTAGTTTTATTGAAAAATGCCTCTTCTGTTTTCAGAAATAAATAAGAAAATAAGGCTTTGTGGAATTCACAATCTGCAGGTCCAGCATGGAGCAGCAACACCCCCTCCAGGGTCTGCCACGCACGCTTCCGCTGCATCGATACCGAGACAACGACGAGAAGGACAACAACTTTATTCTGCTTAAACAAAATGAAATGTAGGAAACAAAAACACATGTACTAAATATACACCACAGACATGCAACTCCACCTCTCCGCTAAAATGAGCTGTGACGGAATAAAGGAAAACTGATAAATATTAAGATACAAAATGAAAGCTGTGTTTAATGCTGTAATGAAACTGGATTATATTATGGGATGTGAACGTCTTCCTTCCCTTTGCTACAACGAGTGCACTGTTCAACACTGCTAGTTAATGGATGCAAATATGGTACAAGCAGAAAGACACGCAGGAAATCTCACAGGCTTTTTTTAAGGACTTTTCTTTGGATCCCTCCCTTCCATCCTCACCCGTCCCCCGCCACGACTAATGAATATTCACATACGTCTCTTAGGGCATTTAAAGGTACTTTCCAATAAAGTCGAGGTGTCAAACCCCCTTTGTGTGTGTGTGTGTGTGTGTGTGTGTGTGTGTGTGTGTGTGTGTGTGTGTGTGTGTGTGTGTGTGTGTGTGTGTGTGTGTGTGTGTGTGTGTGCGTGTGTGTGTGTGTGTGTGTGTGTGTGTGTGTGTGTGTGTGTGTGTGTGTGTGTGTGTGTGTGTGTGTGTGTGTGTGTGTGTGCATGAATCCAGACACAGGTGGAAACGGAGAGCTTCTCTTATGACGTTAGCCTGCTGGATGTTGGTAGCGACCTCTTCCGGCGCTGGTTTTGCAGCTCGTCCTCGTCGGGGGTGGAGAGGACTCTGGTTTCGGGCTCGGGGGGGTACTGGCCTGCTCGGAGAGAGCGTTTGGGGCCAATTGAGCGTCAGTTTGTCTCATCATGCACACAGATTAAAGGGCTAAATGTATTGTGGCTGCTGGGTAAAGCGCTGATACAGATGTTAGCAGCTGCAGGGGCGTGTCACCCGTTTGTTCGGGAGGATTATCCCGTGAAATATTTCCCAATTTTCGCTCACTAAAGTTGCGAATGTCTGCTCAAACATGAACAAACATTGACTGGGGTTTATAATTTACATACTTGTGGATTTTGTCTTACGCTGATTTTGTTTCTACTTCTTCTCCTTCGTTGGATTCTTAATGCTGAAGTCTGCAGACTGACAAACAAAGCTTTGGCTGAGTGAGCTTAAATATCGGGAAACTTGTAATTTATGTGTATTTTAAATTGTCTCTACCCGAAAACCAGCCGGCTGTGTGTTTCCAATTCATACTTCAGCCGAGCGGAGGCAGGAGAGGGATCAACAGCTTTGATAATGAATCGCTTCTCTCAGTTATTCTGAAATATTCTCCTTTTCTTGCGTTTTAAAATTCACGTTGATCCTAAAATTGTATACAAACCAATTAGCTGTAAAAACAATCATGACATTCTTCATATTTTGGCTTTAATACAAATGATTATCGTTAATTAACTTGAACTCTGCAGCAGCTGAAATGATCTTCTGCGCTCTGGTTCATTCTCTTTACGGAAGCTTTTCATTTAGCTTGGATTAATTAACGTATTGAAGTTTATCAACAAATGATCAGGAATTCAGATTGTGTATATTTGGCAGGTATTTCATCTTTAGGTTAAAACACATATTTTTTTACAAAAGCCAATTAAAAACGTGTTCAATTATCGTCTAAAAGCTCATTATGTGTGATAAGCGCTAATTGGCTCGTTATCTTTCCCTTAATTATAAAGAAGTATTGCTATTAGGAAGACAGTTGTGGTCATATGTGAGTGCAGAGGTGAGAAGGTGCTTCCCTTCTAGTTTTTATTTAGGTTTGGTCGGATTCATTAAGCACAGTCAATTAACCAATTAACTCCAGATTTAGTGGTTAAGGGGGGGGGGGGGAGGTTGACACGCCCCTGCAAACGTCTCAGTGAGGTCTTCCCTTTCGGTTCATCAATAATAACACATTTACTACACACACGTTCTCCACCACCAGGTGAGATGTTAGTACTTTACAGATACAGTATTGGTTTGGGGGGAAAAGTAAAAAATGAAACCAGAATCTCCACGGTCACGTGTGCAGGAGTGACGGTCCAGAGTAACATCCCATAATGATCCTGATAAAGAGGCGTTCTGTGGCATTCAGCAAGCAGGGTGTTGTTTGCAAGGCACAAGCTCTGAGCTACAGATGTTAGACTCCAGGAGAGCCAATCATCTGGTCCCGGTGCAGATTAGTGTATTTACACGTGGAGACGGAGGCGCCGCCGCTGCCGCGATGCTCCCGCCGTTTGTTTGTTTGTTAGTATTGTTGTTGTTGTTGGTGCATGCTCCTCCACCGAACATCTCTCTGCCGCGGAGATGCCTCGCTGTGAGTCGTGGTTAGTGTCCCTCTTTGTCGGTGTGTGGTTTCTCAGTTTGTTAATCCTTCGGGGGGGTGTCTCCCTTTTTTTAAAAACGGCTCTAGAGCGTGTGAGCGAGCGTTTCAGTTACAGGACTTTCAGGGAGTCAGTGAAAGCAGCATAGAAAGTCTACTGATGTGAACCTGGAACAGGCCAAACAGGAGGGGGGGGGGTGTCAGAAGTCAAAGCAGAAAGATAAAACACTTCTGTAACGATTAGTAAATATCACCCATGCATCAACCCTCAGAGGGAAGCGTTCCAACATTTGGGAGAGCATCCTTTGCTGCCTTTAAGCCCAATGTTAGGGCTGCAGGATTTAGGAAAAACTATGAATAAAATATGCACATTTTAACTGCTGATATACAGCTTTATTTAATCTAATTGAGTCTTTTTACATTAATGTTTGATTTATTTTAAACACTTTTGCAGAACTTTTATTTCTTATTGCTCATTTTTATGTTTTATTATATTCATACTTTTTTTGCACATCTTTACTCAGTTCATCCTGAATATTCTTGTCCTTTAAAATAAACATGGCCACAAACCACTGTTTTCATTTACAAAACATACATTCTCAAACAGTAATAGTTATCTTAAAAGAAGCAGCTGATTTATAATTCAAATAATGATCCCGAAAAACTTACAGCTGCCATGAAGTCGTTTGTAGTTATACGTTTCCTCCTGATGGATCTACGCTAGCAGTTTCCCTCTGCTTCCAGTCTTTGTGCTAAGCTAGGCTAACCCCTCCCCGCCTTATGTCCTCAGAGACAGGATGCACCTCTCTAAATGTTGGAGTGTTCCCCTGCAGATCCCCCCCCCCCCCCCCCCCCCCCGCTGAGTCTTGACCATTATGAGCGAGCAGTTATTGATTAATGTCAGGTCACAGCGTACCTCCGTATCCGTTGTAAGGGATGCCGACACACTGAGAGGAGTCGCAGTATCCGGGGGGGCCGGGAGGTCCGCGCACACCGGCGTACCCTGGACGTCCGGGGGGACCGCGGGGCCCAGCAGAGCCTGAAGGGCCGGTGGGTCCTGTCCTGCTTTCTCCCTGAGGACCTGGAGGGGAAACACACAGGGAGGAAGCAGTTTAACGGGGTCCTATTGTATCGTTACGTGACTGGCTCAGGGGGAGCTCTAAGTGGTTGACCAGTCACAACAGAGCCGGCCAGCCAAAAGGGAGCATGACTGTTCCGTAGTGATGTCACTGTGTTCTGGAACTTTGGGATTTGAGCCTTTGCAGACCATTGACATGCACAGAAACAACAACACTCTACAGGGAAGGGAAAGTGTTTGGATCCGTACCTGCAGGTCCTCTAGGTCCTTTCTGTCCGACTCCTGACAGTCCTCGCTCTCCTTTCTCTCCTGCAGTACCTGAGGAAACACACACTGTCAGAATCTGCCTAGCAACAGCAACAGAAGTATTTGACTGGAACAGATCCTCTCCAAAACACAGGATCATTTACACACAGTTTTGACTGACAAAGTGAATAATGTTTCAATGCCTCTGATATTTCCAATCATATCGCAGAGGCAATATCAGTCAGTAAGATCTCAATGAGTTATGTTTTATAAACCGTGCAGCCTTATTCGACATTAAACAAATAGAAAATATCACATCCTCATATTCGGTAGTCTATATACTATAGTCTCTCACCTCTCTCTCCCGGCTGTCCCGGTGATCCGGGGTTTCCGGGGAATCCGTTCCTTCCTGCGGCGCCGAGCTCTCCGCGGGGTCCCTGCCTGCCTTCAGGTCCCGGAGGACCCGGGGGGCCTGGGTTGTTGCTGCGGTACTGACCGTTAGGGATCTGGTTCAGTAACGTGTTGACTCGACCCATTTGTGCTGTAGCAGGGGAGAGAACGGTCAGAGTTCAGAACCAGAACCACAAATGGGGACAGTATTAGGACGTCTTATCAAAGAGTCTCAGAAGGAAACATGTCTCACCGTTCACCAGCTGCTCACACACTTGTCTGGCGATGGATCGCATCATGTTCTGAGGAGCGAAGTCGCCCTGAGGAGGAAGAGGAAGGAGGTAAGACAAGGGGTAAAAATTCAAGGGATATTCACGGTGAATCCAAGGGAAACATTCAAATGACTGAGAATTAATAAGAACGATTGCTCAAATAAATCCTGATGTACTCACTCTCTCTCCCTTGTCTCCCTTTAGACCGACGGAGCCCTGGAAACAGAAAATAATGAAAATACTTCAGTTTACAGAAAACAACTGTGTGTGGATGTGAAGCGGGGGGGGGGGGGGGGGGGACTCACAGGCGAGCCGTTGTCTCCGGGGTTTCCTGGTTTCCCGACTCCACCGGAATTTCCAGGAGTTCCTGGAGGTCCCTGCAGGAAACAGGGAGGAACCACTGGGTTAGAAGACCATGGATGTTATCATTATCTTCAAATATAAAATAATAACACAAATTCGTTACGGAATACGAAAAAGAGCCACCGTATTCCTGAATCTTCCCGTGGGTAAATCAAATATTCTGCTTCCAATCCTCCAAAACAGCCACTTTTCAGTCTTGCTGTCTTGACTAAAAACTGACCCTTAAATGCCAAATTGCTTATGCTGGGTTACCGTCTTGTTCTCATTTACTGAACAAAGTAGAAGCATTAAATCCCTTACCATGGGCCCTGCTGGGCCTCGAGGTCCTGCGGTTCCTTCCTTCCCTGGTGGGCCCTGAGGATAAAGGATGCAGACTCAGACCTGAACTGATGCTCTTAATGTGTGCAGGATTCATTAAAGCCTCCTCTGTACTCACTCTGACTCCTGCTGGTCCGATGGGCCCGACAGCACCGCGGGGCCCCGGGGAACCCTGCAAACACACAAGAGAAACTTTATTTATTACAACAGGTCACCGCTTCAGCGCTGGATCCCTGCGCTACATCTCTTTTTCTGTCTCCACTCTCTGCTTTACGACCCCGCTCTTTGATGCTCAGCATTAGATTTACAGGCAACATAATTTATTCCAGATCTGTTTTATTGGCCATTATGAGGCAGTGGTCTGCAAGCCATTAAATGTTGCAGCAGCATCTGCTCCAACACGCTCACCTGCAGCTCCATCAGCACCACGTGGATCCGCACTCAGGAGGAGGCGAGTCATGGCTACACACTGCTGAGTCATGTTGAGTCTGCAACGTGTAGTCTAGTCGTGCTGTAGTTCCTTTATAGCCCAACATTAGCCTCCTTTAGCTTAGCGGTGGTGAGGTGAAGTCATGTGACCGTGCTGTAGTTCCTTTATAGCCCAACATTAGCCTCCTTTAGCTTAGCGGTGGTGACGTGAAGTCATGTGACCGTGCTGTAGTTCCTTTATAGCCCAACATTAGCCTCCTTTAGCTTAGCCGTTCTGACATGCTAAGCTAAACACTCTATCTAAGCTGTCTCAAAGTTGTTTTTTTTAATACCTAGTGGTGCTCACCTAATAAATATGCGTGTCTACTGGTAGATCACCATTAAAATATGATTAATTTAATGTAATTTAGTTTAATTTCCTGAATAATGCTGCAGTATGCATGGATATATTGTGACAGGAGGGAAAAATAAATGAAGGAAACGTCTCTACGTCTCAAACCGTCCAATAAAACGCTCATATGAGAGGCTTTTATTCCAGGAAGAAATGAAAGAGAAATACAACCTGATCTTCATCACTAAATACCTCAAACACACAGAGACAGATCCATCCTGTTCTGAGGTCGAAGCCTCAACGCTGACCCGGCGTTCTCTTTATCTGCGGCCAACGTTTCATTTCATTATCGGACGTGTCGTTTTTAATTATAATTCCTTAAAATCCTGAAAGATCCTCAATGGAAGAAGAGGAAGGAGCAGCTTTCCAACCTTTAAGCAGCGCTGTTAATCACGCTGATGTTTCCTTGGCTCCTTCTTTGCAGGCAAACTAATTTAAAAGTAATATTCAGAGCCGCACTCCTTCTATCAGATTCCAGCCAGACGCCACGCTTTGAGTCAATCCGAATGATCTGTTTCCTGTTTAAAAACCCCATTTTCTTTCATCCACTCACTTTCTGTCCAGGTAATCCTGAGTCTCCGAGCTCTCCCTTCGGTCCAGGGCGGCCCTGCAGGCAGAAAACACCAACAGAACATTTAGAAAAACTGCATTTAGCTTCAAAAGGTAGTTGAGATTAGAAGTATTTATATCAGTATTCAATGCAGTACTTCAGTGCACGCTCTCTTGCACCACTGAATGTATTTTCTTTCATGTTTAGTACATCGAATGTTTCCTTGTAGTCCGTTGTCCATTTTCAATTGGCCCTCTAATTGAATACTTCCCCCACCTGAAACCTGTGCTTGTCTTATATTGTACTTCTTAAATATATATATGTTCTCCACAGTAGTATTCATGAGTCAATTAAAACACTTTCTATCAAATCTTAATTGATAAAAAACGGATTTGCATAACAAGCTTGAAATAAACCCTTCATATTTCCCCTTATTTTAATCAATCTGAGGCTTCTTCATTAAGGAATGAGCTGCAAACACTTCATGAAACAGAATTAATGAAACGGCTATGTGTCAGGAATAATGGGCCTACATTTGATTGATTTTTCTAACTTCTAACTTAACTTGTGAGGCGATGTACCTCACCTCTAGTGGAGGGATCAGACCTTCATATGTGGCACCTCTGCTCTACATTTAAGTTTCATTTTAAGCTAAAAAAAGAACAAATAAATACAAATTAAATACTAAATATCGCTCTAAACCATGACAGGGTGGAGCAATGAAATATAAAAGGAGAGCAAATAATAAAATCCTGTGATCTTTTGATTCTAAGGCAGGACTTAAAGTTTCCTTTTCCACTTTGTTTCTCTTTTTAGAGTTAATTTCATCTTTTATTTAGATTTTTGGTTTTATTTTAACCATTAGTTTCAAACTTTTGTTAAGATTTCCGTTGTTTCCACTTCCACGTAGATTCATTTGTTTATTTGCACATTTCTATGAGCTGGATTTCATGTAATTATGGTTCTGATATTGTTTGTAAAGGCGATATGAATAAAGTGTATTAGTAATATTTGCCACAAACACATGTTTTCCACCATCTGGATCATCGTTATTTCTTTATCTTTTACAGCTTTTTTAATAATAGGTTCTATGTTCCCATTTTCATTTCATTTATCAGAATATCTGGATTATTTGGACTTTATTTAATTACGATGCAGATTTGTTTAATGTTGTTGTTCCTTTGTTACATCGTTTGGAAAAGCTTTCTAACAATAAAGTTTGATATTATTATTTGTATGAGTAAAACCACATGTACAGGCATAAAAAACACATGGAGCAGATCAGAAGAAACCACATGTGGAAGTGTTAGAATGATTCCATCACCATGTCCATGTCTGAATGCCTAAATGCAGTGAGTGGCTGGCCTGTGATTGGCTTATTAGATAGTTGTGTTAACGAGCAGAACAGCTGTACCCAACGCTGCTGTGACAAGACTTACTAAATAGAGATGACTTAAGTACATATATGATTAATGCATGTACAACATCCAGAGCGCACTTTGCTCAGCTATGCTGAGACTCCTGCAGGTGTACTGAGAAGTAAAGTCTTTAGTTGAGTTAGATTTGAATTGAGAGATGGAAGACATTGAGTTCTCAGAGCTGCAGGAATGAGCTGTGAATCCTCCTCAAGATAAACAATCCCCTCTCTCTGGGATGCATGCTGAGTGAGTGAGCGTGTGTGTGTGTGTGTGTGTGTGTGTGTGTGTGTGTGAGTGAGTGAGTGAGTGAGTGAGTGAGTGAGCGTGTGAGCGTGTGTGTGTGTGTGTGTGTGTGTGTGTGTGTGTGTGTGAGAGTGAGTGAGTGAGTGAGTGAGCGTGTGAGCGTGTGTGTGTGTGTGTGTGTGTGAGTGAGTGAGTGAGTGTGTGAGTGAGTGTGTGAGTGAGTGAGTGAATGAGTGAGTGAGAGACTGAGTGAGTGAGTGTGTGTGAGTGAGCGAGCGAGCTTGCGCGAGTGCGTGCGTGTGTGTGAGTGAGAGTGTGTGTGTGTGTGCACTCACAGCCTCCCCTGGAATGGACAGGCCGCTGGGTCCTTGAGGGCCGGGCAGACCCATGGGCCCCGGGGGTCCGTTGTGTCCGCGAGGGCCCACCGGCCCCTGAGAGAAAAATCACAAAACAAGATAAGAAAGACATTAAAGTCAGGAGGGATCATCGGTCTGTTCACAGGAGGGGGGGGGCAGAGACACTCAGGGAGTAACTGGAGTCAGATGTTCACTCTGCAGGGTTCAGACTGTCTGCAGTGAGCTGCAGAATCTGCCCTTTATACTGCATATCAGCTGTTCTTGGTTAGGGTTATGTACTTTAGTGTAGGTATATATATATATGCATTTATCTCTGTGAGTCTGCCCTTGGTGGAGGAGGTTTTTCTATGAATGAAAGCAATGGGAAGTCATTTGAAGACATTATAGGCATTTTAATATTTACATCACTGTCTTGCAATCCATGTTTACCTTAATAAAAATGTGATTTTACTTTTTATTATTATCTCATTAATATTATTGTTATGCATTTTAATTTATTTTAAATGCATAATTTTAATAATTATTTTAAATATTTTAATGTCTGAAGGCTTTTTATGTAGAATTATAGTTTCTTTTTAAATGTTTTATTATTATTGTTAAAATGTTTAATTGTGTTCCTTTTTCTTTGCATTATTATTCATTTTGTGTTTTGAGCATGAATGAAGTCAGTCTGTCATGAATTTCTTCTTCAGTGGTAATCAAAAGAAAGGTAAAGCAACATTTTATTGACAAGAGAAGAAGAAGGACTCACAGCAGGACCGGCCTCTCCTCTTTCCCCTCGAGGACCTTTGCTGCCGGGGGCGCCCTGAGGAGAAAACAGCACTAACGTTAACAAAGACTCAACGGGCTTCAATAAAACTGTAGTTAAAAAGCTCCTACAGATCCATATCAGGCCTTAAGTGCTGTTAAAGTGTGCTCCATGCATCTCTTATAAGGTCTGAAAAATGCAAAAACTACAGCTGCACAAAAACACCTGGGGACTACATTACCCACAATGCAACGGACAGGTCTGAGAGAGATGGTCCTCTGAGGTATTTCCTCTGGGTATTTATGAGTATTTATATTCTGTTTGGTGTACAGGGAGGATGAAGCAACCTGGGAACACTTCTGCAACGCCTCATAAAACCTTAAAGGGGGGGGGGGGGGTCGATCTGTCTGACAGGGGAAACCTGAGGAACCCTTTTACAACAAATATGTGCAAAGATGTTCAAATATAAACTGCAAACTTTGTAGAATCAATGAATTTGTTTCCAAAACTCAAAACTGTATTAATTAAATGACATGCAACTGTAGTCAGTTAACTCTCAACCTCCATTCTGCCAGTTCATGGCGGCACTAATTCCTCGACTAATTGATTAATTGTATTGGATTTTCTATCACCAGAAAGAAAATAGCCAACGTAGTGTTTATTTAAGAAGATTTTCATGCAAACATGTCACAAAAAGTCTCTGAAATATGGATTGTCCCTTATTGTGTCTGTTCTGTGACACTAAACTGAGGATTTGTGTGTTCTGGAGTGACGGAAAAACACATTTAAAGACACAAACCTGAACATGGAGGAATTGGGATGGATATTTTCACATTTTCTGGAGGACATGATGAATTAAGAAGGTAAATATAGACATGTGTTCTTACCACTGGCCCCTGGGTCCCTGGGAGCCCGGTGCCCGCTGAGGTACAGGTGCAGGAGTTCGGCAGAGACGGACACTTCAGCTCATCTCTCTGTTGAAACACAAAGCATTCACACAATTGAAGTCCTGAGTGTTAATGTCCTACAACTACCGATGATTTAAACCCCAGCTCGTCTTATTTTTCCATTTTAACGTCAGCAGCTGTTTCTCCTCTGCAGAAACCCAGATAATAATTCACCGGAGTGAATCCTCCTCAGGAAATCTCCTGGACTCGCAGCTCTGCAGACGTGCTTCTCTCAGACAAAGCTTTGGTTTGTCTCTGCGTCTCCGGAGATCTCCTCTGGGACTGGAGGCAGAAAGCTTCCCAGTGAGAAAGTCCAGAGTGTGGTCTGCACCGCGCTGCTTTATAAACCATGAAATGCTGCATGCTAACAAAAGTCTGTCTCTCTCTTTGGGAGAGGGATGGAGCAGGAAGAAGCGTGCATGTATTTGGTCTTTACTGCCTTCCTATTCAAACCAATGCTTTCATTTCTTCTTCCTATTCAAGCTGCAGAACCTCAGTCACTTCCACCTAATCTCTCTCTGCAGGCCATCGTATCCCTAGCTCCTTTTTAGGACTCTTTGACTCCCTTATTTCTTTCATGCCTACATTAAAAAGTATATTGCATGCTGCTCTGCAGGGCCTGGGACTTCAGAATTTATTTCCAACGACTATGCTTGAAGTTATTGTGCATTTTATCTTGAAGAAATGTAGCCGAGAGAGGTTGAGAATCAGCTCAGGTGCAACGCATGCTGGTAAATGTAGGCACTGTTGGCATTCTCGACCAATAAGGCCTAATTTAATCAACAACATGAACTCTTACTCAGCCAGAAATCTACCTCTATAGTAAATAATCAACTCCTCTTAAAGACGCTGGCCTTGTGAACGCTTCCTGTTCATCCCACAATAAGAGACCCTACTTCCTTCCACAATGGACCCCTCTTTTCCATGCACTTATTTAAACACAATGCAAACAGTATGTTGCATGTGAACATCAGCACTGATTGGATATCCCCATCAGAGCGTCCTGCAGATCTAATGAAGAAATGATGGCCAAAAGCAGGAAAACAACGTGGTAAAAACGACACTGTTTCGCATTATATCTCTCGCTCTTTCATGTATCAGCTGGCTGTTTATGTTCCTCGTGTGTCTCCTGATTCTGATTACGATGCTCCGAATGCTTTTCATCCGACAGACGACTGTGAGAAGAAATCAAGGACACACGCTCTGGACCTGCAGCTGGCTCATCTGCTCTTTAACTGTAATTACTGCATCTGAAGAAACTGCTGTTAAAATGTTGTTGCATCGTCTCAAAGAGATGGTGTGAGGAGAGCCAGGTGTCCTGATAAGCTCTCTGTGAGGCGATCGGCTAACACACCCGAGATGCCACGCAGATGTAGAAAACAAACACAACAAGCAGCTGCGAGGGGGGGTTGAGAGCTGCTCTGAACACTGAAATAAAACAAAATCTGTCTCGTTATATTGAAATGATCTGAACACCGACACGGACGGGCATTTCGTTTACTCTCAGGTTAGAAAACAACCGGTGCATTGGAAGCATGTGTGTAATCAGGCCCTGAACTTTCTTTAATATTTCGCCAGTTTTTTGTTATAAAGGCTTGATTCCAAGTGATATCAGGAAGGGAAATATTTAGTTTACAGGCCAAAAATTCCACAGAAAGTCTGAGTAAGTCCACACCTTGGAGGACTTTGGACTTGAAATACTTGCACCTCGTCTCGGACCCTAACACCACAGACTCGTGACTTCAGAAAGACTTAAAAATACTTCCTGGAAGCAAAAAGAGTTATTTGTGATTTGTCTTTTCCACAGGCCGCTCTTAATAAGTTGTATGACTCGTTAGGGCTCCAAACTAAAATGTTGGGACTTAAATGCGAAGACGTGAGACTTACGTGTGTCTTGCAAAACAATGGCATGTCCCCAATGTGCATTAGTAATCAAAGGAGGATAAATTAATGATGTAGATACTAAAGTCACAGCTAAAGCCAAACATGATCCCTCAGTCTACTACTGGCTGCAGGTTGATGAACGAACAGAGGACATATCCCGCTCATTTCAGGTTAATAAAGGTCTGTTGTGATTGGACAACCGCTTAGAGATGTCCGCCCTTAGCCTATCACGCACAATGTAGAAGTAGACAATAGAAGCGTGAGTGTTCCATCGTGATGTCACTGAACACTATTTACAGGCACTACAGGGAAGGGAACACCCCAGTAGCACGATGGGGCTTCTTTGACTGTATGTTCCCGTCGAACATGTAAGAGTTCAAAGGTCACGTGTGTTTCTGTGTTTTCTCACCATCGACGGCAGGTCACAACATCTGTCCCTGCTGGTCCAGCCCAGGCTGCAGACGATGTCGAACATCTGCAGCTGGAACTGTGGAAGAAGGGGAACAAAAGAAAAACATGTAGCTGGTGTTGTTGGACGTGTGTGTGTGTGTGTGTGTGTGTGTGTGTGTGTGTGTGTGTGTGATCCACCCTCCCGTGCTCCCAGAAGACTGATAGAAATAGCCGAGTCGCCTCAGAGAGAAACACAGGAAGTGTCTCGTGTTGCAGCTTCACGTACTGAACGTACATCATCGTGCAACACTACCTTCTGTTTCATCTTATTCTACCTTACATTTCTCTGATTCCTGCACCATTTCTATATCTGTGTGGGGTTATTCCTTCTTAGAGGAGCCTGAGACTTCATATTTTCATTGCCAACACTGTGCTTTGTGCATGGGACAATTAACCCTTTGAATGTTGAATCTTTATTTTGAAAAAGGAGGCTAACGTATGAGTACATGGAGTGTGAATGCCGGCTTTTCTTGTACAAATAGAAGGTTTGAACCGGGTATAACGTGGCTGAAATTACAGACACAGCTGTGTATGTGTATCAAAGAGACTCACAATGTTCATTACTATGAAATGATTGTAGTTATTGTTCATACTTTCTGATATGTCTGTGTTTTTTAACCACATTCTGAGACAGACGGGCCTCTAGGGTAACAACTAAACAGCTAAACTAATATGTTTGAAGCATTCAAAAGCTGCCATAAGACTTTAATTAATGATGCTCTCTGAGCCACATGCATTTGGTTCTCGTGTTTTTGCCCCATTAAAATATCATCTTACTGTTTGGTTTGGGTTTTTTAAGTATTTACAGAGAGTCAAACATAACGCTCCACGGGGAAATAACACATCGTACAAAAACTACAACAACAGATTCATAAAAGCCAGGAAAAGGTATTTAAAATCCTCGTAAATTCCCAGTTGAGTGAGTGCACTTACAGTTGCTGAGTTTCCCTTGGAGCCGATGGACTTGGACATTTTTCCCAGAACCTGGTATCCATCGCTGGACGTGTTTCCTGCCTCCTTGATCTCCTTCTCCGCCACTTCTTGGCAGTCGATGTTGAGTTTGACGCCGGTGGATGACACCAGGATGTGGAGCTTCGGAGAGAAAGAGAAAAAGGAAGGAGAATTAAAACAAATGTGAGAGTACATTTTATTGGCACATCCTTTGTTCTCTGACCAAGTCCTGGGTCTGTTTCTTATCCCGTTGGCCTGTGAATTATTAGGTTTCACTGAAACTCAGGGAGGACGTCTCCATCATCTCCACTGCAGGTCTGTTCTGAAGCACTGCTGGAATGTGAGAGAGGAAAACCAGCTCCTCTCTACTCTTTCATTCAGAATAAAAGATGACCTGTGGCTTCAATAAACACACGTCTGTACATACATGTGCTTTATTCAATGCCGAAGAAGCATCCTATGGCGAAGTAAGGCAAAATGCACTATAGAGTACCGGATGGTTTACTCATAGAGTTTCAGAGTATCGATCTTTGTTACGTAGCAGAGGTACGCGGACTAGCCGTCGTTACCCCGGTGCAAACAACACTTACAAATAAACATCATACATCTGGGGTTGTTCCATATTTAATACACATACCACTCTACTAATGTCAAGAAGAAGCCCCAGTTTAATTGATCGGGTTATTAGAGCAGTCTTTAGTGATTTTGTACCACAAGTGATAACGTTGAGAGCTAGCTGGTTAGCTAACAGCGGTGATTGCAGTGGCTCTGTTGAACAAAGTGCTATACAGACAAAAGTTATAGATGTGGGGCTTTTCTATATTCCATATATGTACTACTATACTAGTGTCTTAAGGAAGCCCCAGTTTAATTTATTGGGTTGCTGGAAGAGTCTTTAGTGTAGTTAACAGCTACGATAGTGGTTGTTCTATTGAACGAAATACTATACAAATAAAAATGTGTTTTATTTCCATATTTCAATAAGTACCACTCTACTAGTGTCATAAAGAAACCTCAGTTAATTTTAGTGGGCTAATAGAGCAGTCTGTAGTGATTTGGTACCACAAATGATAGCGTTGCTAGCTACCGAGCTCACAGCAGCCGTTGCGTGATTAGAGACAGCGCTGCACGGTCTAAAATAACACTCTGAACAATTGATATCAGTGTATGAAGAGGCAGAGTACTGAGGATGAAATCTGAATTGAGACACAGAGATTTGTGCTGCCAAGAGAAGAAATGAAATCATTACATGCTGGACAGTTCTGACAATCACTCCAACTAACTCCTTCTTTTTGAGCTATCTGGGAAACACCATTACCTCTAAAATAAACATCACTTCTTGATCTTTTTATGATGCCAGATGCCCTTAAATCTGCAGCTTTGTACCATTGCTTTTATCTCCAGGGGAACAGCATGTTTAAGAGGTGACTTCACAGTATACCGAGCAGCGCTAATCTTTTAAAAGGTCAGCTCATCTCTGCTGCTGGATTAAAGCATTCCCACATACCAGCAGCTTTGTGTAAACATTTCCAGTTTCTGTTGAATAAACCATTGGCTCATCATTTCTGAAATCCTGCTCAGCCACATTTCAAAGACTCCCCAAGAAAATGTGGAAAAGCCTCATAAATATTTGGAGGAAATATCCCCCGCAATTCCTTCCTTTTCGACTAATTTGAAGGCAGATCTTTAGAGTAAAATAACCGAGGCAGCAGCGGTGGATTAATCCCTGCTATACACACACACACACACACACACACACACACACACACACACACACACACACACACAACACACACACACACACACACACACAATACCACGGTTTCTCCTGACTCAGATGTCCCTCACCACATCTCCTCATGATGTCATTCTGCGGTAACAACTTTTCCTCCGAGTGAGTCCAGCTGCAAGGAGGAAAAATCGCTGATTTACAAAACCACTTTGGCCTAGTTTAATGTTACGTGGTATTCAGTTTGACCCAGGTTTCCTTTTACTTGTTTTAGCTGACCCGGTATTATTTGGTATTCTAAGCTTGGATATGAAGTATAGGGTTCGGTTTTCGGCCTCAGAGATGTGATGTTTATCTGTCTGTATGTTACTAAGTACTTGTGTGCAGGTTTTAGTTGACTGGAAGTAGTTTGGCACACTCCTGAATGTATAGTAATCAATCCCTAATTGTAGTGTTGTAGTACTTGTCTTGAGAACACCTTTTAAAGGTCTTGGTCTCGCCCTGCCTTGGTCTTGGTCTCGCCCTGCCATGGTCTTGGTCTTGACTTGGTCTCAACCTCTTAAAGTCTTGGTCTTGGTAAACTCGGTCTTGGTCTTGACTCGGCCTCACCCTGCCTTGGTCTCGGCCTCACCCTACCTTGGTCTTGGTTTGACCCTGCCTTGGTCTTGACTTGGTCTCAACCTCTTAAAGTCTTGGTCTTGGTAAACTCCAGTCTTGGTATTGACTCGGTCTCGCCCTGCCTTGGTCTTGGTCTTGGTCTTGGTCTTGGTCTTGGTCTTGGTCTTGGTCTTGGTCTTGGTCTTGGTCTTGGTCTTGGTCTCACCCTGCCTTGGTCTTGACTCTGTCTTGAACTCTTAAAGTCTTGGTCTTGTTAAACTCCGGTCTTGGTCTCGGTTAAGGTGGTGTTGACTGCAACACTACCTATAGGTATGAGACCACCTCTCTGCCATCAGGAGTTAAATATGGTGAGCGTTTTGGAAGAAATACCAAGCAACTATAGATTCAAACCGGTCAAAGAAAGCCCGGTTTATGAAGTTAATTGTGTATATACTAGATATTGGCTTTCTGTAAGACATATTGTGAATGGGGGATGATTGGATGTGACACTTTTTTGGATCTGAGTTTCCAATAACAACTTCATTCTGAATCTGCCAATATTAAATATGCTTCACAGCCACGCCAAAAAGTGGTTCACCAAGATATTTGATTTCCATCAGACTGGAAAAACCTAGAGATTTAGAGGAAACCGTGATTAGACTTTTCCTGTAAAACAACAACTGACTCATTGCTCTCTTTCTTCTCCGTCTCTCTGGGATATTATTAGTTATTGCTGGCATCCGACCCGCCAAAGAAAAGGCGGTTGCAGAAAACACAACTTCAGTCATTTCTCAAACTCTTTTAATTGTCTTCCAGCTTTGAGCCGCATTCTGGATTTTGATTTGAGCCTGAATGAGTTTGACAACATGCACCAGCCCGCTGCCAAATATTATCTACTAGTTGATTAATGTTCCGCTGGAAATAATCCCCATCCAATGCAACACTTCCTCCTGTAGTTTGATAAAAACACAGCGGACATTTTTAAGAAATACCTGAACTTGAGATGCATGGGATGGGTGGACTGAGAGCTCTGCCTTCTCAGTCTCTCTCTCTGACCTCCTCACAGCAACTACATTTTACTGCCACCTCTGCCCTCTCTGTGAGGAGGCAGATAAAGGAAGAATTTCAGCCTCAGGGATCTGCTCCACTCTCTCTTCCTCTCCGAACATCCCAACCTTCACACTACCAGTGACAAAGCAACAAGTCCTGCTGCAAATCAGTTTTTAGACGAGGCAAAGCATCAATCCATCATGCCCTTTGTCCCACCCTGTCCCAATTCTGTCTAAAAGGGGAAGTACCCGGTGATATTTATTGCAGAGGGAGGTCAACGTAGCAGCACACGCTTCACCTTTTAGTAGCTTCTCCTACATGAAGTTTAATTCTGAAAAAGTATTTATTTATTTTTATAAAAGTTCCTCCTTATATTTCAGGGTTTCCTAGACTCCAAAGAAGAGTTTCAAAGGTGCAGTCTGACCTTTCTATTCCAATGTGTACGTACTGTATATCAAATGTGTATTTCTTAAACAAAATGTGTTCGTTGAACCTTTATTATTTATGCATCTAAAATATGTTTGTTGCATTTTCGCTTCTTATTGATGTCTTTTTGTGTAATTAGTTATGTATTTTTATTTATTTTGAGAAAAATAAAGGATTATGTGAAGGGAGAAACACAAATAAATGCATACAAAATATAATTAAAAACAACAACACATTTGAAACGGATAAAAATGAAGGCATTAATAGTTTTGATGCTGCAGTCTTTAACCCTGCATGAAGGTTTCTTACACAAAGTTGCTAAATGGTGAAACATCTTTGTTTTTTCTAGAACAAAGGTTGCTTTTTTTACACTTCATGATGAATTGGTGACGCAAAACTCTGCTTTTATAACCTTAAAAATGCTTCTATACCCCACCCATAATTCTGGAAGCGAGAGCAGCCAACTCCTAAAAAATGCTTGGAAACTCTCCTCATTTTTGTGCTCAGTAACAGTTTTCAGAGCCTGAGGGAGAGACAGACTCTCTGGATTAGAAAGCTTCCTGTAGCGTCAGCTGCCACCGCTGTGCAGCAGGTAGTGTCTGAATCACTGGCTGTTCCTCCTGCTGACACTCACCCTGCAGCAGATGCAAGCTGGGAGGTCAAACCACAGCATGCATCTCCCTGGTGGTATCAGAGGAAAGACTCCCTTCCTTGATTTGGGTGGAGAGTCTGCCTCCCTCCCTCCCTCCCTCTGGCTCCTCATCCTCTGATGTAATTGTTTAACAGCAACAGCAGTGACACAATATTTTCCTGGCGATCGTCCCAGCAAGCACTGCATTTTAACGCCCCCCCCCCTTGTCTCAGAAAAGACTTATAGATGGTTGGGAAATTCTGGGATGTATTCAGAACGTCTTGGTTAACACAGATGACAGACTGAGAGCTCTTGTTTTACAGCTGCTGCACGGACAGCGCTGGTGTTGGCTCTGTGTTGCATTCTGTCAGAAAGTCGTGCAGGCTTTCTAGAAAATCGTCCCAAAAAGTGGCGAAATATTTAAAAACCACCAGCAGACTGCAGGGAAGTGGTTTGTCTTTGCGCCTGAAATAAAGTGGCTCCTTTGCCTCAATGTGCTCCATGTATCTGCACCATGTCCTAATGCTTTTGCTATCTTTGAAAAGCATTTTGACTCACCTTGTGTTTGAAATCTGCATATGAATAAAGGTACCTTGCCTCTGTCTTATAAAGGAGCTGCAATCAGACCTCCACTACACTGTGCAGCACATGATTGGAAACTTTCCTTAAAGCGTCTCTGCAGAATGTCTCTGCAAATGGCCAAAAAAGTGGCAAGACATTCCTCAAAAACCACCAGCAGACAGCAGCGAAAAGGTGTGTCTTTAAGCCTTTAGAATATAGTGGATCTGCTGCATTAATGTACACATTTATCACTGGTATTGGTCTTATTCTATTTACTTATAATGCTCCAGAAATCTGGAACAAACTGCACCATGTCTTAATGCTTTTGCTCCCTTTAAAAATCACTTAAATAAAGGTACCTTGCCTCTGTCTTGTAACTGAGCCTCTATCAGACCTCCACTACACCGCACAGCAGAATCTCAGAGCTGCTCGTGCTGCCAGAGAAAAGTCCTCTTGTTATACGGCTGCTGCACTCGCAGAGCTGGTGTTGCTGACGTTGGCTCTGGGTTGCATGCTGTCATAAAGTCATGCTGCCATTTTGGCTCTCTAGAAGGGGGCCATGTTTTCTGGAGAGATTCTCAAAAACCACCAACAGAAGGCATACAAAGCAATAAATCCTTAATAAATATAGGGTCTCTGCTGCCTTCTAACAAAACTTCATGTCCAATTTCAACACCAGGGTTTGTCTTTGTAGAGTCTGTGTTCACCTCCTTCTGACCACCAGCGTCTTTTTCCAGTTTCCAGTTAGGAGAGAACGCTCTTTCTGAAGGTCTCACAAAAAAAGTCAATCCAGAAACTACAGCTTACTCAGAAATCTGCTGCTCAGCTTTCAGCAAAAACTAAATCTGTCACCCTCTTCTATCACCAATACTAGACGTCCTCAAAAGCAGGCTTTATAAATATATAATTCCTCCAAAATATGCTCCCAAACTGTGGAACATACAGATGGAAATGTACATACATAGTTTTTTACCAAGTTTTTAACAAAGAATCATATTTTCTATTATTTCTATTATTTTGATTATTACTATTTATTATTTATTTTTAATATTTAGTTTATGTATTTATTATTGTAATTTTAATATTTGATCCAATTTAATTAATTTAATTTCTTCTGTATTATTTTATTTATTATTATTTTGTATGCACACATAACAACTGAAAACATATTTTTACCTAGCTCTAACAAAAAAACCCTCTTTTTATTGTTAATTACTTTATTTATTTTATTTTTATTTTTATCGTATTTAATTAATTTTATTTGAGTTTTTTAGTATTATTTTACTTATTATTATTTAGCGTTATTTTATTGTCTCCTTTCTGTTTCAATTGAATTTATTGTATTTATTCTCTTGCTATATTAACCTTTTGGAGTCAGATGCATGATGCACACCTGATGCATTTTAACAATAGACTTTAAGCTGCATCCAGCATGTAGAAAACGCTCTACAGATAAAGCTTTATTATTGTATAGATGAAACGCAGCCTCTCCTTGCACTCTGCTGCCTGCAGAGCACCATCTGTTACTCCACATTCCTTCTCAGGGCTCCAACTGTAATGTACAACACATCTGGAATCTCAGGCATCTGTAATATCTGTGTGACCTCGGGACACTCAGCCAGAACAAAGCCAGCGATTCCATTGATGTACGGTCATGCCTCAAACTCAAAAATAAAGTTTCATAATTCAACCATCAAAGACACGTTTCAGCTCGGCTCAGAGACGACTGAAACTCACACCGACTGTCTGAGGGTGTTCTGCACCGGGGAGGATGCAGCAGGTAGGGTTCTCTTACAGTCCTTCAGAGTTAATCCACAACAGAGAGAAGACATGAGTGTGCTCATCGTTAGAGGAGTGCAAAACAGAACCAACCACTAATTGAGTGTCCGGTTTGCACAAGGTAAGCCTGTCAAACATCCAAGTGATAAGTTAGTGAGTGAAGGTTCAAATACCCTAAATTCAACACGTTACAATTCAATAAAATAACTATAAATAAATATAACAATATACACAGAATATCAGTTATTAAATTCACACAAATTAAAAACAAAAAACAATTAAATATTAAATGAAATTCATAAAAAAATATACAAAATAAATAAATAAATATTAAATATTAATTAATAAAGAAAATTCACGAAAAAGAAAAAGATAGAAACCGAAACAGGTTGTTGAAAAACAGTTGTCTGCATATTATATAAAATCCCCACTCATAAAAACATATACACACTTGCAAAACAAACTAACAAACTCACCATCCCTGACCACACAACATCCGCACTGGTTCTTTTACCTTGTGGAAGCTTCCGTGGAAGATCCTCTTCACCGGCTCGCTGTCGAAGGTGACTCTCTGGATCTCTCCGCCCACGTCCTTGTTGTAGAAGGACACCGTCTGACTGGAGGCTGCACAGAGACACAAACACATGTCACACACCTGTGTGAACACCAAAGTCGACCGAAATGTTGTGCATATTCTTCCTAAATCAAGTATATCATTTGATTCTGTTTGATGTTGTTTTTAGGAGAAAGTTGAAGCAAACGATCTATCTTTAAGTCCATAGTATTCTGTGTGTGGACCCTATACCTCCCTTAATGCAAATCAGAAGCATCTTTCTTTGCATGCTTAGATCCCAAATCCTTGAAACCATGCAGGAAAACAGCTCCAAGCCAAAGTTCAGATCTCCCTGGAGGAAACTGTGTGAGTTCCTCAGGTTGTTTTCTGTTAAAAACTCCACATCTTGTAAAAGCTCTCCCATGCCATGTGGTCCAAGGACTCCTCATGTCTGTTCAACATGAAGCTAGTTAGCTTAGCACAAAGACAGGAAACAGGAGGAAGCGGTTACCTCTAACAAACTCTAACTCTCCGCCAGAAAACGATTACTTCCTCAAGTCAAACTCTGTCTCTCCCTGCAGAGGACCAGAACCCTGTGTGGTCCAGGACCAGAATCTGGAGGATTTCCCCTGAAGCCCAGCAGACAGAGCTGCTGACAGACTGAAACCGAGCCTCTGCCAGAGCCAACAGATGACTCCAGACTCTGGGTTATCTGCAGCCAGCTCATGACCCCCCCCCCCACCTCGAGCACGCACACACACACACACACACACACACACACACACACACACACACACACACACACACACACACACACACACACACACACACACACACACACACACACACACACACACACACACACACACACACACACACACACACACACACACACAATGAGGCCCAGCTGCCACACTGCGTCTTCATGCCAGCACACACACACACACACACACACACACACACACACACACACACACACACACACACACACACACACACACACACACACACACACACACACACACACACACACACACACACACACACACACACACACATCCTGGATTTGGAGACAGAGAAGGGTATTTACGGTCGATGGTGACTCCGGTCTCGGGCTTGTGGTCGCTGCTCGACACCTGCCAGACGTCGAAGGCTTCGGAGGGGGAGTCCGGGAGGAGGCGCAGCATCATGATGATGGTGTAGGAGTGGGGGAGGCCGTCAGGGTGGATCTCTCTGTGCAGGGGGGGCGCAAAGACAAGGGTTAAGAGCTGCACGATCTAGAAAGAAAGGACTGATTATCAGAGGTGTAAGAAGTCATCAATCACACAGGGGGATAAATGGGGAGGAGCAATGGCGTACAAAGCTTTAAAGTGCATTTTAAAAGTTCCAAAGTGCACAAGAGTTTGGTATTTAAAAGAGAGCAGCAACGATTCATTAATCAGAAACTAAATATTCTGATCATTCTTTAAGAGTTTAAGTCGTTTTTGGTCCAAGAAATACAGAAAATGCAGATTGCATCTGCTCTGATATGCAGACTTGATCTTTTCTATTGTACATGACATATTCTTATTCCTGCAACATATTGTCTGTTGCACTGCTTTATTGTTTATTTTAGGTTAACTATATCCATGTTGCAGTGTTGGAGGAGCTTGAAACGTACGATTTTCACTGCCAAAACCATACTGTAGATTCACACGACAAAAAAACCCTTTCATTTGTTTGCAATACTTTGAAATACGTACACTAACATACAGAAATGAGCCTGAGAATGAGCAGACATCCTCTCTGAAAGTCTTCTTTAAGGAAGTGTGTTTCCTCAGCCGTGTCTTAGCTTTATCTCAGAGCGGGATGTTTCTCATTTGTCCGTCTGAAGTCACTACACGTCTCGGAGATTCAGACTTGGTGAGCAGTCAGGACTCAACATGTTCCACCACATGTGATGTCCTGGCAGTGGAGGCTGCAGCTCTGTATCTAAGGAGCTGCAAACCCCTATGAGGTCACTTCAGCCTTCACAGCCTTAGTGTCAGGTCTAAAACCGTGTGAAGGAAACCTGGTTTGTGCAGGAAAAGCATTGCTCAGCTAAGCAGCAGTGGGACAGACTCACGTGGTGGGCTGGTTGAGGAAGGCGTTTTTGTGCAGCCTGTACGCCGTGTAGCTGTTGAAGGACCCCGGCTCCATGGACACGCCCTTAACAGAGCCGTACATCTTCTCCGTCAGGTTGAACGCCTCCAGCATTCTGAAGCCTGGCACACAACAGAGCAAAGAGGACACATTTAAAAAAGGTATCAGGAAGCTTTGATGAATTTCTCTGATTCAGGAACATCTACTTCATTGCATAACAAAGCTAATCTAGGATACGTCATGTGTGCACTCACCAGGTGAAGTGAATCCATTCAGGTAGATCAGGGGACACGCTGCGAAACAAAAGACATTTATGACAATTCCTCCCAAATTCAGCCCCTCTAAAAACAGTTTCCTGGGTATTTGGTTGCAGTAAACGTTGAGTGAACTCACATGACGTTGCGGTCTCACAGATGAAGGTGATCAGGTTTTCCTTGATGGTGTCGAAAGCATCAAAGTCGTCCACCACGAACACGTGTCTGTCGCTCGGTTTGCTGCCGATCTCCTGCAGCTCCACGAAGTCCACGTCGGCCACACCGATGGCGAACACGCTGTAACCTGCAGGATGATGAGAAATATCATGAATAACAGATTGGTTGCACGTTCAGAGGGTGGATAAACGCCGGATCCTCTCAGCTGGTTACCTGCGTGCTGCAGATTGGCGGCGCTCTTCTTCACCTCGTCCTGAGAGCGCCCGTCAGTGATGGCCACCACCACCTTCGGGACGTTCCTCCTCATCCCGTTCTCGATAGAGAAGGCCTTCTCATAGGTGTGTTTCAGAGCCACGCCTGTTAAAGAAAGAGAGGTAAACTGAGTCAGAAACACATCTGATAAACTGTCTTTGTCTCTGGTCTCAGGTGTGTGTTTGAGCGCACCTGTCTTGGTGTTTCCTCCTCGGTAGCGGATCGTATGAAGAGCGGACATGGCGACGCCTTTGTCCCTGTACGCGTTCAACCTGAACTCCGTCTTGGCCTCGTCGCTGTACTGCACGAAGGACACCTGAGCGGAGACATCACAGGGAATCAGGACACGTACAGATATACGAAGGTGGAGTTATTAAGAACTGTAAGTCCCACGTTAAGAATGACCATTTTAAATTGTAGTCCAAGGGAAAGAACTGCAAGTCCCAGGTAAAGACAGGACAGTTGAAATAGAAGTCCCGAAGAAACAACTGCAAGTCCTATTTTATGACGACACTTTTACAATATACTACTTTAGACAATGTTCAGTAGCATAGTGTAAGGATTTCAAACCTGTATGCAGAAAGTAAAGGTCTGCTCTTCATGGGTTGTTGTTCTCGTTTGTTTGTTCATGTTGACAGATGTTCACACCTTGACTACATCTTGTATTTTAATCGTGCGGAGGATTTTATGAGCCTCATGACTTCTTCCTGCACACCATCTGAGCTGTACTGCCCCCACCAGAGGGGGTTCTGTTTTTAATGTTTGTTGTCAGCAGGATTACAAAACTCTTTTGGCCCGCTCATGAGGGAGGCCGTAGTGAGGGCCACTCACACTACACTGAGGAGAGGATCCAGATCACAGGGCGGACACACAGAACACTTCTTATGCTAACAGCCTTTCCAGAAACCTCTGCTCTCCAAGTTTCTCCTTCTAGTTAGAGCAGTTTTAAATGTGCATATTAGGATAATTACGTCTGTATTTGTTAAATCCTTAACGGTCAGGCACCATATTATCTTAACGAGCTCAAAGTACTTTATTGCCTCACTAGGGCATTGCGTTCCCAGAATGCAGCAGGGTTATTACTGGTTCCTAGAGTTTCCAAAAGCACAATGGGAGCCTTCAGCTATCCGGCTCCTCTTCTGTGGAACCAGGCAGACACCTCCTCCCAGTTACAGATCAGGATCCTTTTTATTGAAGCTTGTAGTTCGGGCTCAGATTCACCTTATACCAGCTCCTAGAGATGCTGCTAAAGGCTGAAGACTCTCCTGGGACTTCTCCCTTGAATGCCTGCTACTTCCTCCACACCTTGGGAATATTCAGGAGTTTTTGGGTCCCTCTTCTTACAGGTTTCCAGTATTAAAGGTTATTTCTGGATCATGAGTCCTGCTAAATGCCGCCTTATTAGATTCTCCTGGATCCATCTTTTAATATACAGTACGGTCTCATTAGGATTTGTGTCATTTGTACCGCCCTTATTGTCCGTCCTGTGAGAGGGACCCTCCTCTGTTACTCAGTTTGCCCCGTCATTAATGTGGTTTCTTTGGGCTGTTTGGTAATATTGGGCTGTAGGAATATCCTTTGATTAGATCTGTCTTGCTTCTAGATGAAAACAAACCTGCATCCCTGAGGGTCCGACCACGTCGAAGGCCGAGACCATGCCGGAGACAAAGCTCACAACTTTGGTGAAGCTCTCCTCTCCGATGCTCCAGGACCCGTCGATGAGGAACACCACATCTGCTTTGGCCCCTTTGCAAACTGAGGCGAGAAAAAACAAGTCGATGAGGATCTTCAAACACACACACACACAAACACACACACACGCTGGCAGAGAGAATGGCATCCTCACACGGCATCATTACTGTCTGTGAGCTGAATTAAAAGAGCCGCTGAAAGCATGCAACGCCACATAGTGATTGAGGAGAAATGGCGGGGAAGGGGGCCATGTTTAGTAATTAGGGGCTTCTCTGATAAAAATATAAAAGCACTGGGGATCAAAACAAGCAACATTTGGACACCAGAAGGTTGAACGCCGTTAATTGGTTCCTGGGCAAAAAGCTGTGAATAATCTTTGCCTCATGTGCCGCGGAGTAATCTGCTCCATCTTTCTCCTCCGGGTCGGACATTTAAAACAACAGGTTCTGCACAAAGCGAGACACAAACAGGTTCTTTGGACGGGTCTATCGCGCCTTTAAACAGCGTGCTCTCCCTGGAAATGTGGCCGGTATTAATGCACCGCTGGCTGAAATCTGGTCCAGAAAGAGACAGCGTTTAGACCGTCGACTCGACCAAAACGCTGCTACGAAATCGAATGAAATCACTAGATCAGTCCTGGGATGATGCAGAGTTTCCTCAAGGACTCCTCAAGTATTGGACTTTTTTGACACTCTACTTGACTACATTTCAGAGGCAAATCATACCTTTAACTCCACTATTTAACACTCATAGTTACTACGTCCTGTTTGCTGCTATGGTTTAATGCATTACTAATCTCACAGTTTTTCTAGTATCTAAATTTGGTCCTCATTGACAAACGACAATACTAAAAAGCCCTTACATGAATACAAACAGGGTCATTTCACCATAAATGTAATTATTTAAAAATAATAATAATTATAGCTGATGAAATTAGGGGTTGGGGAAATATTAAATAAAAACGTAGGACAAAAATAGTTTTTTTTTTTAACTAAAACTAATAAAAAAACACTTTTGAAAAAGGAATTCGACCGTGGTAAATAATATCTGATAAAAGGAGCACTTTGAGCCTCTCACCTGCCCATGCGGGGGGGATGGTGGGTGGAGGTGAGGGGGTTGGTGGGAGTGTTGGCACTGGAGTGGGCTTCACCACTGCAGGAAACAAAAACATTTACATCAACATGTGTGATAAATAAATACAGAACAGTAAACAGTGTGAGGTGGTGAAGTCATTGTTTGGGGTGCAGCCCAGCGTGGAATCACATCATACACACACACACACACACACACACACACACACACACACACACACACACACACACACACACACACACACACACACACACACACACACACTCACATTTCCTCATCATGACGTAGCTTTTAACTTGAATCAGGTTAGTCTTTTCACAGTGTGGGTGGTTTTAGTGTCTCTATCAGATGTAGGCTGTAGATCAATAAAGCACATTATTGCTCATTGAACTCATTTAAGGGTCTTATAATATTTGATTTAAAAACCACTGAATCATTGTTCAGTTTAACACTCACATGTCCTCTCCTTGGCGCTGACCCCGGGTCCCTCCAGGTTGGGGGTCTGGACGAAGACGGTGGCGGTGTACAGAGCGTCGGGGGAGAGTCCGTCGAAGCAGTGCTGAGGCAGACCGGCCGGGATGGTGATCTCATGCTGACCCTTACTGGAGGCTGCAGCCGGAGGAAGGAGACGTGTAATACATTAAGAGAAATCAGAGTAAAAACACAATAAACTGAATCATTCTGGAAGAAACTGCACTTTAATCAATGCTTCTGCTGCTGGGAATAAAACGGGGATGTTTGGAGCTGTAAGAAGCTGCTGGCTGTGTGAGAGCAGCTTAAATAAAGCACTAATCCGCACTGCAAGTTTAACCCTGGGTTTTAAATACCATAGTGTGGTAGTTTTAAATCCTAAGAGCCAATTTGGCAAAAGCTACAAGCTAACTACCTATATTGTTGACTAGATTGTAAGATAGGTAGCTAACGTAAGCTAGCTAACTAGTTTGATGGTCAGGTAACTAAAAGCTACAGTTTTTTAAGTAGATAGTGTCTGTTTGCTAATTAATAAAGCTTATATTTGCTAGTTAGCTTGTTAGTTTATAGCTGACAGTCAATAGTTAGCTTGTATTCCATAGTCAGCTTGTATTCAATAGTTAGCTGGTATTTGATAGTTAGCTGGTATTTGATAGTTAGCTTGTTAGATAAACAGCTGACATTCAATTTAAGACCAAAACAAGATACCTCGGATCATTTGATTAATTGCTCATTACATCATGTTCATGGTACTTCTCAATCAGGCTGATTAAACTCGAAGGGATACATCAACTCAAGCTCTCAGTGGGGAAAGAAAAATGACATTTTGAGGCAGACAAGATGCAGACTTCTTTTAGATTGCTGACAATTCAAAGTTCCAGACTTGTAAACCACACCCAGCAGGTTTTAAACAGTTTTCAGCTCTGAATCATCATTAAAGATTAATATACGTGGTGAAAATGTAGATATTTACTCATTATATGTGTCTCCAGGGGTGTCATTAATGATAATTACCAATGACTCAAGGATTACTTCCCCAGGTGCTAACATCTCAGGCTTTTAAAGCCAACATCTGGATCCTAATGTTGGCAGCTTCAGGTTGTTTTTCAGCTTCTTTTTTTATACCAGCAGAACTTTTCTGCACCATTTGAGTCTGATTAATGCAGCGATTAATTCTTGGTTTGTTACGCAGATTTGGCATCTTTGGAGCTACCTATAAAAGCCCAGACAGCTTTCTATTCTTCAGTTTTTCTCAGTTAGATTTTCCCTTTCACTCAAAATAATGTTCCTTCTCTGCCGTTGCAACGCTTCATCAGGCAGAGTGATGGTTGCTCTGATGAAGGGGGATCTCTGGATTTATTTTTGGAGCCTATAATCATCAAGTGTAATGTGTAAACGCTTCGACTGCAGTGCAGCATTAAAATATTTACATTTGAAAGTATTTGCAGATTTATAGACGTCAACTTTTTGTTGAGAAAAAGTGAGACAAATCAGATTTCCCAGCCTCTGAGTTCATGCACTTAATTTTGCCTTTATTTTAGATCTGTCTAAAGTCTTTCCAAGTCTTATTTTGAAAGGTGCTCCAGAATGAAGTTGAAGTTACATTGACATCACATGGAAACTGTATTTTTTAGCATTCTTTAATTACGAGCTGCTGTATTTTCTTTTTGGTTGCTAACGGAGGTAAATAAAAGATTAGATAATGCTGCTTAAATTCTACTCAGTGATGAAGAAACACAACAAATGGCCTTTTCTGTGAATTGTTTACATCTCTGCAGGGCGGGAAGTGATATATTGATAATTAGGTTTCCTATTTACAAGTAAGCACAAACAAACAAAGTGTGTTTACACGATGATCGCGGCTTTTTCAGTGTTTTCGACCTTAAATTTCCCCTCTCTGTGTTAAATGACAACCACTCTGGTGATGCAACTCTTTGAGAATGAGCTCTGTAATATCAACAAGTTATGATCGAGGACACCTAGTATAAATTGTTCTGAGAAAAACATTCCTCCCGGTCAGATCGACTCCAAAACAGTGGCCCTCGTTTATCAAGATAGACAAAATATAATCCGGAGATATTTCAGCTGGGTATTAGATCATGCTTTAAGAAACTGGCAGCCTCACGCTCTCCTTCTGACCGCTGTTTCCATGGCTTTAAATACGCAGGAAATATCAGCTTTTTCCACGTCTCACCACAGTCTCTGTTTGCATTTCCACTTGAGGACAAACACGGAGTGATTTGTTGACGTGAGAAAGGGTTTCTGATCCTCTGCTAGCGGTTATTGTCTGTCTCAAGCTATAGCAGACACTTATTAGTTCTGGCAGCCCGTCACAGGCCCTCATGTCTAATAACTACCATAAAGATGTTTAAATGTGGATGCTCCCTCGCTGGTTTTTCCTACCGCTAACCCGTGTCCATGTGAGAATGTGAAGCAGATGGGATTAAAATGCGGTAATTGAAAAGGATGTAATCTGTAGAAAGAGACACAATTAAAGAGCTCTTCAAAACGTCCAATCCTCGCCAAAACCTGCATCCTGCTTTGAGTAATAATCACAATGAGGCTGAAGATAAACAGGACAAAGAAAGTCTAGAAATCCTCGGCACAGTGGTGATCTCATCTGGAGATATGCCTCTAGACATCTGCTGGGACTCGTATTGCACACTTTACAGCATGCATCGAGTCAGACAAGTCACCGGGGATCAGGATCTGAGAGGTAAAGAGGACACCTACACACACGAGTCTGATGCATCTGCAGCAGGAAGAGGTAAAAGTAATCACTGCTAGTGAGGGACTTACGGTCTGCAGGGTTCAGTTTGATGCGGTACGAAGTGGCCGCCCTGTGAGGAGCCCACTTGATGCAGAACTTGTCGTGGTCCACGTTGTAAGTCTCAATGTTTGTCACGTTCAGGTACACTGCAGAGGACAGTCACATATATCAAAGTATGTACCTTAATAAGCCACGATTGAGCAGGGTCGATCCCAGACTGTGAGCAGAAGCATATCAATAGGTCCTGGGCATACATTCAGTGTGATTTGTTAAGTCTTTTTGAAAACACAGTTACTGTACGTACGTGTCGTTCCCTGCCCGGGCAGCGGGTCGCTCATGCCTCCAAAATACTGAGCCACCACCTTCAGGTCGTAGGTGGTGCCAGGCAGCAGGTTGTGCAGGGTGTATGACGTCACGTCACCCACGAAGAAATCCATGGGCATCGATGTGCCTGGAATACAGACAGAAAGAGATTACGATGTGCAGGACTGCCTCATGTTTGCAGTGTGTAGTTCATCACTTATCTCCTCACCTGCAGGATTGTAGATGATTCTGTAGCCCTGCACGGGAGCTTGCACGGCGTCCCAGGCCACTCTGAACCTGGTGTACCACTCATCAGAGACCCGCAGGTTCCTCGGGCTCAACATCCCCACTGAAACACAGAAGATTAGATTATGATTTAGAAAAGAGGGTTTTTGTCGTCATAATAAACTAAAAAGGTGAAATCTGGGATATGAATTTGCTTCAGCCTCACATGTTCGTCCGTTTCCATTCAGAGACCCCCCGGGCCCCTCTCCGTAGATGGCCTGCACCGTGATGTTGTACGGGGTGTCGGGGAGCAGGTTCTGCAGCTGGGCATTGTTTCTGTTCCCAGGAACCGTCGTCTATAAGAAAGGAACAGCACATTTAAGCATCAATACGCCAAGAGAAGACTTCACAAGAGAGCTGCAGGAACGAGCCCTAAAACCCAGAAATATGTCAGCCTTTTACCACTTCCTGTCCCCTGGTCTAAACGTCATCAAGCCCAACATTAGCCGCCTTTAGCTTAGCGGTGGTGAGGTGAAGTCATGTGACCGTGCTGTAGTTCCTTTATAGCCCAACATTAGCCTCCTAATATAGTATAAACAGTCTCCCTCTGGTATTCATAAAGAGTAGAGGAAGTTGCTGGTGTTATAAAATGGTGACTTTTCTCACAGTTTTACCTTCCAGCTTTTAAAACCTGGTTTCCATCCCTTTTACCACAGTAATCTCTCAAACAGGAAGAAATCATTTGGTGTCCTGAAGCAGAAAATTGCAGCAGAGTTGGCTCAAAGAAGCTGCGAACAAACACACAGCACCTCAATTAGCCGCAGATGCTAAATGGTAATAGTTGCGTGCGTTATTAAATGTTAAAAGGTTCTTCTGTCAGTTTCAGTTTGGAGCAATGCATTCATTGCTGCAGTTATCTGACTCATGGAGAAACAGGTGCTACGCTAACAAGAGGAGGAGGTGTGTGTGTGTGGGGGGGGGGGGGGGCAGCACAGCTGGACCTCCATCGCCCTCTAACTCGTTATTAAGGACTATTAATTACAGCATTATGGCCCAGATAGTGGTGTTTGTTTAACAGAGCCTGTAATTAGTCTCACTAATCGCTGATTTATAACCCAAAAGACCCGGAGGAATCCACAGAGGTGACTTCACCGAATAGTTTGCACGGAGCGTCATCCTAAAGAGTTTATCAAGAGTTTATCCAAAGCATTTATCCAGCATGAAAGTGAATTTAAAATATTTTCTCATTGGTGCTAAAACAAAAAGGATCAAGTAGTTGAAATTAGACTTTCATCTTGATGCATTCTTGCTTTGTGTCTTATAAAATATACTGACTGCTGAGGACGTTTTTTTATCACATTGACGGTTAAAAGAGCCGTTAAGGTCTGAGTTATAAATGAGACGACTAAACGCCATCCCGCCCAACATTAGCCACCTTTAGCTTAGCGGTGGAGATGTGAAGTCATGTGACCGTGCTGTAGTTCCTTTATAGCCCAACATTAGCCTCCTTTAGCTTAGCGGTGTTGACGTGAAGTCATGTGACCGTGCTGTAGTTCCTTTATAGCCCAACATTAGCCACCTTTAGCTTAGCGGTGGTGACGTGAAGTCATGTGACCGTGCTGTAGTTCCTTTATAGCCCAACATTAGCCTCCTTTAGCTTAGCATTGGTGACGTGAAGTCATGTGACTGATAAATCCCATTGGACCGGGGATATGCTGCCTTCAGGGTCCACTACCGATAGATGACATCCCTGCCCCACTCTAAAATGTTGGCCTCCCAGACTCTTTGTTATATAGATTTTCAGTGTACTCACAAACTCGGTGATGGGGTCTCCGGTTAAGGGGGCGTATGAGATCCTGTACTGCCGGACGGGCCCCTCGGCGTGGTCCCAGCCGATGGTCAGGGTGCTGGTGGTGGCGTCATAAACACGCATGTTCCTGGGCCCGCCTCGTGGCACTGCAGCAAGAATGAGGAGAATCACAGAAGCCGTGTCAGCACTGATTCCCTTTCTTGCTAGGATGAACACTTCTTAAGGGATTGACTCTAGAGTACGCATGCATGTGACTCAAAGTGGATGTAGACCATACTCAGCATGAATCAGTCAGGTGTGTGTCAGACCGTACTCACGTGTTTTGCCGTTGCCCCTGACTGGAGATCCCTCTCCGTCAGCGTACAGAGCCGTCACGTTGACAGAGTAAGGAGTGTCTGGGATCAGGTTATCCAGGAAGGCATTGGTAACACTTCCAGGAACCAGGACCTTAGAGGAGAACAAACCCATGGCTCAAAGAAATATCTAGACGTAGGGCTGAGATGGAGCTCCCTGGTTGGGGTAAATCTCTGGTGTTATGGGTAATTAATGGGTCTCTAAGTCAACTTGAATGATCAACTTGTATTCAGGACTTTAATAGAACAAGCTGTCTAAAATATTCAAGATAAGCTCTAAAGGGTAAGGGTTCAGATCTACCCTTCCCTTATACATGTGATAGTCACCTCTGCTAATTAGGTTATGTTTGTGATATTGTCAGTCATTCATCAATAATGCTCCCATGACTTCTGCAAAGCATTCAAAAGTCATGGATATTCTATGTTTGACATCCCAGAAGAAACAATCTCGCTTGTTTTCGGTTCAATTTGTTGGTTTGTTCATTTCCGAGGTTGTTTTTTTTTGTCTGTTTATCCGCAGTGTTTTGGAAATGACTGGCCCGATTTACATGAAATCTGGTGCAAGGGTGTAGCATGGGCCGAGGAAGAACTCATTGTATTTTGGATCGGATTTAGATCACATATTCATCGTCAATGGAAACAGTTTTTGCAGAAGTCTACGCTCTCTGAGAACTCTTCTGGTTAACTATAGATCCCAAACATTAAAGAGTTGCTATCCATGTATTCTGTCACATCACAACAGCGCCTGACATGCATTACAAAGAGATCTGGCAGTGATAGTGTACATAATGACCTCACCGCTCATCCCACAAACATGCATCCCACTGCCAGAGTGTTCCTGAAACACTAACAAAGGCCCGGGAGGTTAAACGCCAAACAAATCCCTCGTTCAGTGAGTGGACTGACGGATAAACAGATCCGGCGGGGAAGCGGCTGGAGAGCGCGTTCAGACACGAGTCTGTCTGACAACACGGACCGTCTCTTGTCACTGGGATTATCACGCCATTTGTCCCTGTTAGTGGGCCTTGAGCTTACATCATGGGAAATATATCTGTGGGTTGAACTCGAGGCCACCCTCATTTGGAGCTTTTGTTTTGGTTAAAGTAAATACCTCAAAGGGGTTTTTGGACACAAAGCTTCTGGAACGGGCTCCTCGGTGATGATGTGGTTCAGATACCACAACTGGAAGCTCATAAACTGCTGCTGGCCTTGGTTCAAATCCCTCCACGCACTTTAGCCTCTGAACAAGATGAATCGTGTTTGATTGGACAAGCAGTCGTACGGTAATGACTGAAGGCTCTCGGTGGCTGAGATGAGGCTCCCTGACTGAGGTAATGGAGCCGAAGAATCACAGTTTTGATGAGTAACTAATGAGTTTTTAAAAGGGGGTCGAGTCTACTGAGTTAAGGAGTGGATCCACTGAGATGATTTTCCCGAAGTTAAGAGAACAAACTGTCTAAAAAGCTCCAAGTTCAGCTGTGGTGTTGGCCAATTAAAAAGAACTGATGGATATCAAAGACTTTTGTCGTCTACCCTCTACTTAAGTTTGCTTAAATCAACTCTTGGAACCAATTACCTGTCAAATTCCGCATCAAATTCAAAATCCTATTACTCACCTACAAGTCCCTCCACGCCCTTGCCCCCCGTTACCTCTCCGACCTCCTACACCCCTACACCCCCCTGCGGTCCCTCAGGTCCTCTGTCAAGGACCAGCTGGCAGTACCCCGCACCCGACTTAAGACTTTTGGGGACAGGGCCTTTTGTGTGTCTGCCCCTACCATGTGGAACCAACTCCCCCCACACATCCGCTGTGCCCCCTCAGTTGATTCATTTAAAAAGCACCTCAAGGCACACCTTTTCTCTGAGGCCTATGGACTTTAACCCCCTCACAACCCCACCTGGCGCCCTGCGCACTTGCACCCTCACTCGCTCTCGCGCACGCACTCACGCACACACACACACACACACACACACACTCTTTGTAAAGCGACCTTGAGAGTCCTGAAAGGCGCTATATAAAATTAATTTATTATTATTATTATTATTAATTGTAGCTCTAATGTGTATCCTGTCTCACAAACCCAGCTCCATAAACTAATGGCTTGTGTTGTAAAACTGGATCCAAACCCTACTCTTAGCTACAACTCCTTCTAAGTGCCAGACCTTAACACCTCACATCGGTGTTGGACCTCACTGAGGTTGTTGTGTCTGATGGGAACAAATCCCTGCAGCCAACATCTGGAACAAAGCCTGAACCAGGGGAGGAGTGGAGGCTTTCAGTGCAGCACGTTGATGCCCATGTTGTTGGAATTACATGGTCTACTATCAACATGTGGGTGCAATCAGAGTTTCCACAGAGTTCTGGCCATACTGGTCTGAACCTTGTGTGATTTCTACTCAAGTTGAACTCATGCAAGGACACCAAGGAAGGATTTTCTCTTTTGAAGAAGCACTAACTCCTCATACTGTCTATAGATGATGAATTCTTCTGTTGGAATACAGCAGATTTAACATCTGTCATGAGGAATGAGGCCAAAGAGGCTCAATTAGACTGTATCATCATCAGGAATCTTTTCTGAGATCATATCTGTGTCTCTGTGTCTCTGCCAAACCAACAGCTCCGAGACCAAAACAACATCAAAGTTAATTAAAATAAAACACAACAGAAGTGAAATAGAACGAGGAAGCGATGACGACAAGGGAATAATAAACCACTCAGTGTGTTGACCATGGGGGACGACAAACTGTAATGTAATATTAGCTCCACAGCATTGTCAAACAGATGCTAATCATCAACAAAGCCAAATTAGATTACAGCCTTATGGCTGCAAAAACTTCCACCAGAGAAGCTTCCTCTGATGAAAGTCACAGATGTGTAGGCCGTGCATTGTTCTCAATCTTCTCTCCCAGAGTCCAGACTCTTTCTGGTGAAATAAAACCCTCTTTTGACTCCAGATATCTGCACTGGTGCATGAAATCAGTGCAGATGGAGGGTAAAAAAAGCTGACAAGTCATGATTTCCATATTTCACAGCATCACCGTCATAACTGCTGCCCGAACATCTGTGCAACATCAACTTAATGAAACATAAAAATAGCATAATGGCCAAAATGTACACCTTCTGATTCCAGGAAATAGACAGACCTGTTTCTCACCCTTTAATCTGATGTGGAGAACAGATGGATACAACCTTATGTCAACTTTTCAGACAACTGAGCAGCAACCTGATGCTATGAGTTCAGAGACACTGTTTAATGGAAACTCAATAAATAGCTGAATGGAAGGTGGGAAAATTCACCACAAGACCAGTTCCAAATCTAGAGCCACGATACACCAACAAGTATCCCTATTCATAACAAAGTCAAGACAAGCAGCCTCACGTCAAGAACCACATCAAGGCTTACAAGAACAACGTCAAGTCATGCGTTTATTAAGTTAAGACCAACAAGTCCTGAGCGAAGACCAAGTTAAGTCTGAAGAAGAGAATAAAGCCAAGGCCCACAGGTCCCAAGTCAAAAACAAATCCAGCCAACATGTTCCATGTCTAGACTACAGAGTTTTAGCTCAAGGCCAACAGGTCCCAAGAAAGGAAGACTATAGAGTCTTGAGAAGAGAACAAAGCCTAAGCTAACAAGTCCCAAGTCAAGACTACACTCTCAATTCAATGCAAAGTCATGGCTAACAATTCCCAAGAAAGGAAGACTAGAGAGTCTTAAGTGAAGAACAAAAGCCTAAGCCAACAAGTGCCAAGTCAAGACCGCAGTCTTAATTGAAGAACTAAGTCTGAGCTAGCAAGTCCTAAGGCAAGAAGACCACTGAGTCTGAGAGAAAGTCAGATCCCAGTTTAAAAGTCTCCATTTAAAAAATATTTTGGGACTAAATGAGCAATTTATTAAAAGAACAAAAGGAATGGAATGATTATCTGATAATAAATCATTACTCATCACTTTATCCGTCACAAAATGTTCTTTATCTGAGAACAAGCAGGATGAGAACTGCTTGTGGGATGAGATAATTCCACTCCATTATAATCCCCATTAAAATAATCTTATCTCCAGATCTTCCTGGAGCCGCTTCAGAACCGGCGAGTGTTGACCTGCAGCTCCAGCAGGTTGCAATTACAAAATAAATCTTATCTCACTCGCAGATTTTAAATAAAAGCTTGTTATTTATTGGTCTTCACTTTTATAGCTGTGATCGTTTGAGAGCAGAGACAGCAATCCCAGGGGAACCACCACTTCCTCCCCCTCGAGGCAGCTCTCGACTCTAATGACAGTTTGTGTTTTAACAGCCTGCAGAGAGCAACTCACCGACTCCGGGGCTCTGGATCCGCTCAGGGGGGTGTACGCCACCCGGTACTGCTGCACCTGGCCCAAGCCGGCCTCCCAGCGCACGTTCAGGCTGTTAGGGGTGGGGTTGTACACCTGGATGTTCCTGGGTGGCGTTCGTGGGACTGCGGGGGTCACAAAGGTTAGGAGAAAGTGAAAGGAGGAAGGAGGAGGGAAGTGTTGACTGTCTTCACTTAGCAACCAAACAAACAAACAAAGGGTTTGTTCCAAGACCGATCCATTTCAGGAGCCGGAGGATGATGGATAAGGCTGATGGATTTACAAACAAGTTCCTGAAATGTCACGATTAGAATGTTAAGTGCTAAACAGAAATGGAGGGAATGCAAGGAGGATTAGTCGGTTTATGTTTTGCATTTTTAAGAAGCAACAATTTCAAATCGTGGCCAAGAAAAACCAGACAGCTTCTGTATGATGCATTTCAGAAACGCTTGGCTTCTTAAAAGTATATGAAGACTCTCACAACCGCTCGGCTTTCTGAAAGCTAATGAACCTACAGGATTCCTGCTGCTCTTGGGTTTGTATCTTCATGGTTGAGTGCACTGTAATGTAAACCTAAAAACAAATCCCTCACATGTCAGAGCCCCTTATTCATAAAAGAGATCTGGTCCTGTCTTCAGTTTAGCTTTCTATTGGGGTAACCTTACTGGCTTCCATCAGGGAAAAAAAGGGCATTTAATGAAGGAATAAATGGTCCAAATGGAAGCGATGCATCACAGTGGGACTGGAGGTCGAACTCGCTGCTGAGTGCAGCAGAAGTGGTTTTATAGCGTCGATGAGGAGGACGTGTAGAGAGAAGTAGCACAGTTCTGGGTTTATGCAAAAGCCTTTAACTTGCCTTTTAAACCAAACCAGATGTGCATATCCCCTGGTATTTGGAGCTTTACCTAATAAAACAGAACTAGATGCAGTAGGTAGACAGAACCTTTCTCCCTAATTTTGGATCACCACATCATCATTTAATACCCTTAAATACAGAGGACAGTCTGTCAAAAGGTTTTACTTCTATCATCCAAAGACAAAATTGCCTTCTTTCCTCCAGAGAGATTATGTAATCTTGATTTCATTTTCTTTATTTTATAGCAAGCATGCAGCCTTTTTTTTTCCTCCACATTTTTGGCGTGGAACGGTGATTCTGTTCAGATAGAATGTGACAAATTCCTCCTGGGACAGAAACAGTAACAGTGGACTGAGTTACCGCTAATAAAGGGTCATTAACGTCACACAGGGGCTTATACTCAGTGATGGACTGACTCACCGGGAGCTCAGCTGCCAACACACAGACGTAAGGTGACCCTTATCAAGTTCAGACTGACCGTAATGTCATTCTGGAGGAATTAGAAAGACTACGAGTGATAGTCTATGTGGACCCGCAGCACTGGTGTCTTAGTGGCATTAAAAGCGACACATGCTTTATCCAGCAAATCTTTGAGCAGTACACTGAAGACAGGAAGGGGCACGAGAGCCCATCCTGATAAAGAGAATACAACCTTTGGTGAATAAAGAGCGGTTTAGAGACTTCCAATTAAAAAGTCACTAAGAGGCTAAATGAGGGTTTTCACTTGGAGGTGTTGAACAATCGTTCATGCTTAAGTTGTTATATCAGATCAAATGAGACCACCAATCCCTTGGTCTAACTATATAAGGTTTGAGAAAAACGATTATAATACAAATAATAAACACCGGCTAAATGACTGGCTCTTATTGGCTGAAATGTGTAGCTGCAACGAGCAGGTATATTAGCAAACATCTATAGTCATGCTGTTTTCCAAACCTCAACTTCTTTTAGGAAGAGTCCAGGATCAGAACATCTGGGCTTTCAGCTTCATTTTAAATAGAAATACATGGGAAAAGTCACATTGGAAATGATGTAATACTATCCACTGTTACACACAACCTCTTCACCGGCATCTTGCCCTGTAATTGGCTGTAACTCCACGACTTGAATTTGAACTCCACATAACTATACCCTAACCTAAACCATGGCAAGGCAACAGTCCTATTCTGAAGGTAAACAACACAACACAAGAGCATTTAGAGGAATACATCCATAACTTTCAGGGTTTGACAGACAGAAACTGTGCACAGAGATGATGGATTTCACAGTCATGACGTCATTATCTTACATTCGCCTCAACAGTAGGAGGCCAGATGAGGCCGCTGTGGACAAATGCTTTTTTTTTTACTGTAGTTCTGACCCTCAAATATGTCTCAATCAAAACCTCAACAATTCTAATTGTCTGCGAAACCGACTTACAAAACAAAAGGCATTACATTTCAAAACATCTAAAGCCTCTGAATTATCCCCACAAGAAGCCAAGGACCCAGGCTTGTGTTTGCACGCTGGAGTCTTGCAGCTTCCCAATTAAATGAAACCCCAGGATGAATTTCTGCTGACTGGGCATGGCGTGCCGTCAAGCCACCCAGGAGACTCTCCAAAACACAAGATATTCCTCCATGCAGACTTTCCAACAGGAGCTGAATCGTTCCTCATTATCTCTGCTGGATGTTCTGCTATCAATCACTGAGCAGCTTCTCTTTTGTTCCATCCTCCCGTCCGGATTTAGGAGGCTTGGCTCTTTCTGCAGATTACAGTAGTTTCTTTCCACTGAGGGCTCACCTGGGACAGACTGTTTGTCTATAAAGATGTGTCCGCTGTCAGCCTCTGCTGAAAAACAACGGTAAGAAACGACGAGTGAACTCTGGCCAGGAGCGGCAGATTCAGGTTCACTTCAGGAAAGCGTTCATCGTGCTTTAGTGCAGAAACATTTATTTCAGCAAGGGAACGACTGCTCTGTTTCTCTTCAGTCCTGTACCGCTGGCAGCTGCTCAGTAAAAAGTGACATCTGACCTTTCCCTCACTTCAGGAGGGAGGTGGTTGAAAGGGAAACTCTGCAGTAGTCCAATACCATTTTAAAAACCACTACGAGCCAACACTGACGTCAGAAATAAGCACGTTGACCTCGTTTGCACCTCCACTCTCCAGTATTCCCTATGTTTCCCCAAGTCTTCAGTAAAATATACTTTTAAATATCTTACACATTAAAAAGTAGGAATCATATCATATTACAGACATTTACAGCAGCCGATTTCTTACCTCTAAGTCTGTTTAGAGTACTCTCAGTGGAAAACAGCCCTAAAGTGATTAAGGAGTCTAATTTTCGCCGCTATATAAAAAATAAAGTCCTGTAATCGAAAATGCAGAAATGGACAGAAAGCTAAATCATTTGCAAATGTGGTGTCACAGAACTTCCTAATAAAGAGTAAAACAGGATAAATAAAGAGCTCACCGGCCTGAGAGTACGTTCAATAAATAGGAGTTGGCTGCAGTTGAAATATTTGTACTAGCAAAACAAATGTGTTTTTATGTCCAGTATTTATTTCAAGTTTCACAAGTTCAATTTCTAAAAGCAGATGTTTTTTCCCTTCTCATCAGGCCATCCATCCATGCGTTACAGAGTGAGTTTATTCCTTTAACAAGTTTGTAATTTTCTTTTAAAAGAGGACTTTCACTTTGTGTCCAGAGGAATTCTGTCCTGACATTTTTACTGCAGGAATATAACATTTCGGATTAAAAAAAGGCCCCAGATTTTTCTTGTGTCTGTTTTGGAGTGAGTCTTCCATCCCTAATTATGCACAACTGTCATACAAATCTGCACCAGGATCTTCAGCTGCAGGTTTGAATCACATACTTTACGTTTAAGTTGTTCATTTTTTTTAATCCAAAGCGAATTAGAATAAATACAACGAAGATACAAACTCAGAACAGCAAGACAACTGGAGTGTCTCGAGGCGCCATCCTGGGGGCTCTTCTCTTTTACATCCAGATGTTCAAACCGGCTCAGATTATGGAAAAAAGTGACGTTTGAGGACTTACGTGTTTTTCCGTTATCAGACTGACGGAGTCCCTCTCCCTCGGGGTAAACAGGGACCACGGCCACGGTGTAGGGAGTGTCCGACAGCAGGTTCCTCAGGACGGTGTTGGTGGTGCCGCCTGACACCTGCTCCTGCTCACACACACATATATTTAAGTTGCGATGATTGTCTACACTGTATGCTGCTGTGGCAAAGAAATGTCCCTAACTTGGATCAATAAAAGTACATCTTAGGACCACTTCCTGTGTTGGAGCACAGGAAGTGGTCCTGATGTCTCACCATGTCCTCCGCTCCTCCGGCTGCAGGGACGTAGAAGATGCGATACTGCCGGACGTTTCCCTCCGCCGGCTCCCAGCTCACCTTCAGAGAGCTGGTGCTGGGGTCGGTGACCTGCAGATTCTTCGTCCCGCCCAGAGCCTCTGTCACCACACACAGAGAAAACATCAGTCAACTTCCTGTTTGAATTACAGCCGCTTACAAACAGATGGGAGGAGGTTTACCGCCAGAGGTGTCGATCAGTGATAGTTTTGCTCCAGTTGTACTCACTTGTCTTTCCGTTCTCGGTTGCTCGTTTCCCCTCCACGTCGGCGTAAATGGGCACCAGGGTCACTTTGTACTCGATGTCCGGCTGCAGGTCTCTCAGCACCGTGTTGGTCGACATGCCAGAAACCTGAGTCTGAAAAGGTCAAAACAAAACATTTGTGAAAGTTGGAAAATGTTGGAAAGCTCCTCTTTTATAACTCTGTGGGACACATCCCTTCTTTGAAGAGCAGAGATTATTATAAATCCATGCTCTCTGCTAGTTGTAGGTGGATCTACGGGTTATGTGGTTCCTAGTTCTTTAAAACTACAATGAAAAATCACCAAAAACTGAATAAAAAAGTAGCTTTCAGCCGGCCTACAAACTGATGCCTGAGACCTGTATATATTCTCTTATAGAAGCTCTTCAAACTAAGTGAAGATTGTTTATTATCAAACCCATCTTTTTACATCAAATGTCCTTTTCTTTCCTTATTGAGAAAGAGCTTCAGGTTCATCAGAAAGCTTGAGAACGTGCACTAAATGGACTAGGGTCACTGGTTCAAGTCCCAGAAGAGACCTTTAAATACGGCTGCGAGACAGAACTAATACCTGAGACGAATGAAGACATATATTGAAATAAAATGGGAAAATATTCAGTTTTTCCGTATAAACTACTTGACTTTTTCCTTTCTTTAATAGAAGAAATAGACAAAATAATGAAATGAAAAGCACATTATCTCACTCTAGATGGATCCAATGGATTTCTGTTGCACTAGTCTTTCAAAACTTCCATAAAAAATACTCAAAACACATTTTAAAAAGCAGCCGTCACCAGACTCATGAACTCTCTGGTCGAGCCATCCTCTTATAAAAGCAATGGACAGAAAAATGAAATGAATATCCATAAAACGCACCATGCTCTCAGCCCCCCCTCCGGCTGGGACGTAGATGATCTGGTACTGCCTCACGTCGCCCTCCGCCGGCTCCCAGCGGACCCTCAGAGAGTTGGTGGTGGGGTCGGTCACCTGCAGGTTCTTCACTCCTCCGAGAGGCTCTGAAATAAAAACAGGACACATTACAGTGAATGCTCTCCGTTTGCTTCATCCTGCAGAGTGCCCCGTGTGGGTGGGTTTCCCCTCATCAGCCCATCCAGATGTCTCAAAGCCTTGTCAATCACAGAGGAGTGTCCGAAACTCTCTGAGCCAAAAACATCCTCATTAAAAGGAATTCACGCGTAGAAGAATCTCTCCTTGGGAAGACAAACTGCTGCAAATTATCCCTGGCTTTGGTTTTATCCTGCAGGGTGCACCAGATGGGTGGGTTTACCACATGAGGAGGGTCCAGATGTATCTCATGAATCTCTCTGGCTTTCATTATGTTCTTTTGTGAGCCACGAATGTCCAAATAAACAACGTCTGTATTCTCATCCTCCAATTTCTTCTTCTTCTTTTCATGCATGTTTCAGTTCATTAAATACAAGCAGGGTTTTGCTTCACATTCACTGGCAGCTTTTCAGGTGGACTTCCTGTTTGAAGCGGCCTGTGCTCTTTTAAGTACTCTGCATAAAAAGGCTTCTCAAAGGTATGTGATTGAACTGTGGAAACGCTGTCCTGCAGAGATCGATATAACAACTGAGGAATCCAGAAATCTGCAAGAACTACACGGTTAAAGATGTATATCTGCCAGATGGGCTGCTAGAAATACACCAGACACGTTTCTATAGAGGAGAAAACATGATCACAATCTCCTCCATTGCACTGCTTTCTTTACCTCCAGAACATAGTGACATCACTACGTAACACTTGCACTCCCATTGGCTAGTGCTCCATCACATTGTACGTGATAGGCTAAGGGGCGGGACATCTCTAAGAAGTTAAAAACCACAACAGAGCCAGCTAGCTAACCAGTCAGAGCAGAGTGGGTTTCAAAAATGCTAATATACAAGTGAAAAAGAGCAGCAGGGCCCCTTCAAACTTCATGTATGACCTTCCCCTTGACTGGCAGCCTTTCATTTCCACTTATCCCTGTCATCTTTACCTCGAGGAGTGATTTTGCACAACCAGTTTGAAACTATAGACTTGTGGGATGTCAGTGAGCTAAAACAAAGCAGAGGGGTGGCATCAGTTCAACATTTCTAAACGGTCCCTTTGGTGGGATTTCATATCATGAGGTCACTCAGTAAATGCTCATTCTCTTATTTGATTGGTCCCTTCTTACTCAATGCTACAGACCTCAGAGGACACGGGGAAAATCTGTGATGTTAGTGGGAGGGATGTAAACGCAAAGAAGTGAAATAAATGCACCCATTGTTCCCCGTCCCTGAATCAAGTCTTTAAAATGCTGTATACCTCCATTACATGGCCCATCTTCCAAAAGGGCTTAAAGTATTTCGATGAATCCCTCCCTGAAGAAACGCTGGGTTACTGCAAGACTACAGAACAATACACTCCCATTATTCTGTGCATGGCATCGCTGTGAGCAGGATTTATGAGTTTGTTGTTTCCTTCCCACAGGCTCAGAGAACAGAGAATTAAAAAACGTACTAACGCTATTAATCTTATAGCTATAGTGTGACCCGTCTCTCCGTAAATATGTCCAGTGTTAGCGACAGAAGAGCGTATTGGGGTTGGGCAAAAGTGTCCGCCGATGAGCCGGATGAAGAAAATGAAATGGAACTATTTTAGAGAAAGAAATCCACATTTTGATATAGCTATATTTCAAAACACATTTACAGAATGATCATTCCGATATAAATCATCTGCATGTTGATTTAATTACTTAATTGGTAAAGGCAATTAATGGAACAGCTAGAGAAGTCGAGTTATTCAGAAAATGACATTGTATTTACTGTATTGCAGCACCTAAAAGAAGGTCGAACACATGAAATGATTGAATATCTGAGACTAATAATAACTATATATCATCTATATAGTGCCCTGCTCTACTTTCAGCTCGGACGTGAATGCAGTTATTTAAGAAAAAATGCATGTTTGGAAATGTTTGATTCAAATTTGGGAAAAAAATCTGAAGTTTGAAAAGAAAATAGGAACACTCACTTGTCTTTGCCTTCTCCGCCTGACGGATGCCCTCCACATCGGGGTAGATGGGAACCACAGCCACGTTGTAGACGGTGTCGGACTCCAGGTTCCTCAGGATGGTGGTGGTGGTTCCTCCGGACACCTCCTCCTGTTCAGAGATAGGTTGAAACCCTCCGTCAGAAAGATAACAACTTAACCAGAGGGAATTATAGTTCAAAAAACCCCAGTGTGTACCATCTTCTCCTCTCCCTCTGGTTCGGCGGTGTAGAAGACTTTGTAGCTGCGAACGTTTCCGACGGCGGGATCCCAGCGCACCGTCAGAGAGCTGATGGTCGGGTCGATCACCTTCAGGTTCTTCACTCCACCCAGAGGATCTGACGGGAGGAGCAGGTACAGAACCTTTGAGGTCTTATCAAAATGCTAACATTTCATTGACGGTCTACTCAGAGCACGACCTCAGTAACTTCTATTTCCATCTGTTCCCAGGGAGTCTTTGAGGGTGCGTTCCGACCGGACACAAACTGAGATGTAGGCAAATGCTGCAGCTGGAATAAAGCGAGTGATGCAGACTTCAATACATCCCTCCTTCCTTCATGTATCAATCCCTTCTTCCCTTCATCCATTCATTCCTTCCTCCCTCCCTTCATCCCTCCTTCCCTCATCCCTTCCTTCCCTACATTCCTTGGAACCAACTCATCCCTTCCTTCCTATATCCATTCAATCTATTCATCCCTCCTACGGCTGATTTAAACTTGGACTCATACCACTTTAGAAACCAGGATGAATTCAGGATGATGGTATGAACCCAGACAGGTTTCCCAAAATATCTGGGACCTCCACAGCACGGTGAAGGAGTCTATATTTCTCTCGTGGCTTCAGGTCTGGTGTGAACGCATTTATCTTAAAATATGTTCATGAATCCAGGATTATCACTATGCCTCTCTCCAGGTCCAGGCCACTTCCTGCAGATACCAATCATTCAACAGTCCCGTCTGAACTCACTGGTCTTCCCGTTGGCGGACATGGACAAGCCCTCCATCTCGTGGTAGACGGGCACCACGGAGACAGTGTACTCGGTGTTGGGCTCCAGGCTCTTCAGCACGGTGGAAGTGGTGGTTCCTGACACCTGGTCCTGAGGGAGGAGGAAGAAGAGAAATGACTGTGAACCGGTTGAACTGGAAGACTTGGAGGAAAAGAACAGAGGGTTTGGCAGAGGACGACACACAGTTTCACAGCTTAATGTGCTGCGAGCCCAGATTTCTTGGATGCAGGTCCAAACTGTCTTCGTGCAGAAACAGGAACAGGAACAGAAGAAGTTTGAAGACAAAGAGCAGAAATATTCTCCGTCCAAAACTTTCCAGTAAAGCACTGAAGCTGCAGCAAGTCCCTCAAAGCTTCTGTGAGAATACAAATCAGATTTCTGTCCACCTAATCTAATAGTAACTCCTGAAATCTGCCAATAAGATGAGCTGTCTCCAATTTAAGTCCTCTCATGCACGATATTCCTTAAAACCAAGTGACATAACCTCTTGATATCTGTCACTGCTTTATAGAAACCAGTAGAAGTTGACTTAGAGACACTGTAAGTAAAACCTAAGCAATGTTTCCCATTAGCGGTTATATATGTACATTCATTTTTCCTGGACAAACAGAGAAGGTGCATGCCCTGGAAACATGTGTGATAATCTCCAGCTGCTGGCCTTTCTCAACTCGTGTTGAGAAATGTTGAATTTAAGGCCAACAAAAATAAAGATTATGCAACAATAAGAGTGCAGAGTGGTCATAGACAACTTTCCAGAAGAGCAACAGAACAGAAGCAGTCGTACAGACGATCCTGCAGAAAATCAGAAGGATGTATGCTTTGTATTGTGCATGCTTTGTCTGATTGGGAATGTGGTTCCTAACTTGATTTAGCTTTTCCTGAAACCTGCTGTGTGTTGAAGTTGTATAAATCCTTTACACACTTCCTTCATGGGAAGCGTCCTCCACATAATGCTCTATATAAACCAGACATTCATCTACATTTGATATAACTGAAACCTTTACTTTGAACCATGCGATGTTTCTTTTAATCTCCTTTTTCATTTTTAAGTATGCCTGTATGACCATTGACATACATGTATATTGGCAGGGCCGGCCCTGGGCATAGGCAGTATAGGCGAATGCTAAGGACGCATCCATCCATGGGGGGCGCCGTCAATAGGGCGGGAAACATGTCTGAGAAAAACTGGTAAATTGTACGATTTATTTGATATCCTTTGATATCTCTCTTATCGCTGCTCTGTCACCTGAACTTCCTTTCAAGGATTACACAATCTTCATCCGTTCTTAATTTTAACCCTGTTGCATCCCATCACAGTCCCAGTCTCACCACTTCCTGCTCTCCCCCGGCGGCGGGCACCCAGATAACGATGTACTCCCGGACGGTTCCCTCGGCCGGCTCCCAGCGGACGTTCAGGGTGCTGGTCGTCGGGTCGGTCACCTGCAGGTTCCTCGCATAGCCCAGCGGCTCTGAAACAGGAAGTCAGTGCCAAACAGGAAGTGAGCGTTTGGACCGCAGAGTCACACAGCTGTTACTGGTGTGGGGGGGGGGGGGGTCATTTGTCCAGATGTGTCAGAAAAAGACGGTTCTCTGGCGGTCGTTAGCTCTCAGTAAACTCTGCTGTGTTACCACTGGGACGATGACCTCCAAGAGTCAAATTCATTTTCACTCGCCAAGCTTTGGGAGAATAACAATCAAGACAGAGATTGACACTTCTGATAATACGAGGGGGAAGTAAATCCATAAACAGAGGAGGGGGGCCTCCTGAGAAACTCTCCAGGATTAAAGTCAATGAGTTTGAGAATTTCTTAGATTAAAGGAACAAATTCACATTGTGATTTCAAGGGACATTACTGGGAAAATGGGCCTATACAGCCATAATGGTTCAGGAAGAGACGCTGGGTGTTTGTGTGTCATTTCAACACAATTCACTTACGAAGGAGAACACGCAGTCCCATGATGAGAGCGATCAAAGGTTCCTTAAAAAAACAGCATTTCTGCAACGTTTTCCCCGTAAATCAACCACTTTATGGTCAGAAATGATGGGATTTTTCCTGGAATTTACCCTCAATTTGTCTATTTCCTGGACCTTGAGCTTTCACTATGCATCAATTGTTATATTGTGCACTTTCTATCGTTAATATTTACCACTTATTTCTGTTCTTAATTCCTGTGCAATGCCGTGTTGACATGCTGCTGTAACAAAACAAAAATCCAGTTTGGGATTAACAAAGCTAATCTTATCTTCATCAATCTGTTTCATGATTCCTCTGAGGTTCAGGTGCTTCTTCAAGGTTCATTAAAGTCCCTGAACTCAGATAAAGACTTAGATATCGAACGTTCAGAAGCCCGTAGGAGAGATACTGACTTGTCTTTCCGACGTCGCTGAGGCTCGGTCCGTCTCCCTCGGCGTAGACGGGCACCACGGTGACGGTGTAGGCAGTGTCCGGCAGCAGCTTGTCCAGCACCGTCTTAGTGGTGCTCTCTGACACTTGCTCCTGCACACACACACACACACACACACACGGTGAACACACTGCAGGGCTGGCTTTCTCCTCCCAAAGCTCTGACCCTTGACCTCCAGCAGGTGGAGAGGCAAACCTCCTGAGGATCAGGAGCGCTCCAGAATCAGGGCTCTTACTTTATGTTTACTTTAAATCGTCGCAAACCTCTCAATCTTAAGTTTCTGAAAGGTTCGGCAGCGGAGCTCAAATTAAAGTCAGACTTTGTTTGAATTCTTCACAAAGACACAGCGATCAAAGCGCTCAGCGGGATTTAGTGATGTCACTCTTTCTGACAGCATAATCCCAGCATGCATCACGACAGCGGAGCGTCCGTCAGCGCTGCGTGGCAGGATGAAAGCGCGGCCTTTGTGTCTCGGCGGCGCAGCTTTCAGGGAATAAGTGGGTGTAAATCCTGCTCGTTGAGACTGTAAGGAGCCGCGCTGACTGACGCTTCCTGTTTGTCTCTCGTAGAAACGCTTCATTGGTCGCTGCCGATGACATCACTTATCCCCAAAGGACTGCATCAAAGTGCGTTTTACTCAGGAATGTTTAACTGTTTTCCAGAGGGGTTTAAGTAAAGCTCATATGCTGCTTCTCAGTTGGGAAGGCACAACAATAAATCATCCATTCAGGAAAACGTTTAATGATTTAAATGAGTTTGATTTATGAACATCATTTTGGACATAAAACCACTTAGATATTTAAATGTTTATCTTATTTTATTTTGTTTATTTAATTTATTCATTTTATTTTTACTTTTTTTATCTATTTATTTTATTGATAGGGGTATAAACTGAACTCCACTAATCTCTAGGTAACTGAATTACAGACACTGAGCTCATTTATACTTGTGTGTTGTTGTGCATTCTGATGACACAGACACCAGACCTGAACAAAGAGTCTTACCACGACATCCTGTCCTCCGTCCACGGGGGAGTAGATCACTTTGTACCCCTGAACGTTCCCGTCAGCCGGATTCCAGCTCACAGTCAGGCTGGTGATGGTCGGGTCAATCACCTGCATGTTGCCCACTCCGCTCAACGGCACTACGGCGGGGAAATCATATCATATTATTGCTGACTTTGATAACTTATAATCCAACGATCAATCTGCCAGCTGTCCACTGCTCTCATATATCCAGTGTTTACTGTAACCAGGTCTCTGTAGGGGTGACTCACGCGTCTTCCCGTTCTCTGACTGGCGCTTGCCCTCTCTGGCGGGATACACCGGTAACACGGACACGGTGTACGGCGTGTCGGACAGCAGGTTCCTCAGGATGATGTTGGTGGTTCCTGCCGGGACTTGCTCCTGTTCACAGAGGTTCAGAATGAAAAGTCATTCAGATCGGAAGTTCGGTCCTGATCTGTGTTTACGGGACTTTGGACCGGAAATTCAATTAAAAGATAGTCAATTAACCAATTAACCAATTAACCAATTAACCAATTAACCAATTAAGAGCCAGACAAACCTACATGTATTTTGGTTTGTTTTTGGTAGTTGTTATTCTGTCTTATTTCATCAGAGAATATGTCGGCTGAAAGCTGAAGGGATTGTTTCTGTTCAGATTCACGGCGTAGTATTTTATGAAATGCTTCCTCAGAGTCTCACCATCTCCTCTCGGCCTCCGGCGGTAGGAACGAAGAAGACCTTGTAGAGTCGGACGGCTCCATCGGCGGGGTCCCAGTTCACCTTCAGAGAGGTCATGGTGGGGTCGGTCACACGCAGGTTCTTCACCCCTCCAAGAGGTCCTGACAAGAGGACAGGTTTAAGATTTGGTTAGTCAAAGAACCATAGTGTTAAGCTTTGCATGGTTGGACTTTCTTAGAGATTTTTCAGTCAGTGTCGTACTTGTCCTCCCGTTCTCGGTCATGGTCTTCCCGTCTCTTCCAGGGTAAACAGGAACCAGGGCGACGGAGTACAGGGTGTCGGGCTGCAGGCTGCGCAGCACGGTGCTGGTGGTTCCTGCAGACACTGTCTCCTGAATTCAACAACAAATCACACACATCAGCTGCTGACCGGAGACAGATGGAGAATCATGCATTTATGGAGAGTTAGTGGTTGCAATGGCAGGATAAACAGCCTGCCTGTCCACGTGCATGCCTAAATCAAATGCTTAAGTTCTTTAGTCTGAAATAGTATGGAGAGGTGTAGAGGTCAGTCCATGACAGGAAAGAATAGGAGAGGCTTGTTTAATGCACAACGATTATGCAGTTTCTATTGTTCCAAAGGACTTTAAAATGTTCTTTATTCGGCATAAAGGCGAAATGTGTCTTCTGGTTTCTCTACACTCAGTGGCAGCCGACAGGAAGTGGTCCTACCAGTCCTACCATGGTCTCAGCTCCTCCTGCAGCGGGGACGTAGATAACTTTGTACTCCTTCACTCGGCCCTCAGCCGCCTCCCAGCGCACGTTCAGCGTTGTCATGGTGGGGTTCAACACCTGCAGGTTCCTCACCCCCCCCAGAGGCTCTGCGGAGGCACACAGGTGGTAACTACCAGACTTTATAAAGCTATGTGGTTTGCATGTCTTTGTTTCGCGTCCTTACTGGTCTGGCCCTCTCCGGAGAGGTCTTTGCTGACTCCGGTGGGATACACGGCGGCCACGGTGATGGAGTACTGAGTGTCAGGCTCCAGCTTCTGCAGGATCATGCTCGTCTTCTTCCCGCCAACCTGCGTCTGTGCACAGGAAACATGGGAGTCAGCGAGGCGGACAGAAACGCTTTATCTCTTCAGAGCGACACGGAGAGGCAGCCAACAGAGGGAGAGGGACAACAGCTCTGACAGCTGGTGATGATCGGTGTCTTTAGAGTTGATGTATTAAAGCTGCAAAAACTCACATAAAATGTACATTAGTCTCCCAAGAAATATCAGCACAGATGTGCACAGAAAAAAAAGATATGTAGTCTACCTTTACATTTGCATTATTCAAAAGTAGACATTTACATACATACCATATTTACATTTTTGGAGCTCCACTGTGAGGTACAGCAAGACCCCCTCCATTTACAACCATATTCTTCTTGATGGTCCTTGTATTTAATTTAAAAAAGAGACCACCTGTTTTCCTGTCATCAGTCTTCCCGATAGCATAGTATATTCACCAATAAAATAAGATATATCATCAGCGTAGAACAGCTCCTGAAGACTCCCATTATATTCGCACCATTCCCAAAGTGCACATTTACCATTCTCCTATATTTTCGGAATGTATCCCACTGCGAGTAACAGCAAGAACACCTGGTTATCATTCTTCTGGACATGTTCCAATATATTTAAAGATATCAGCGTAGAACTACACCTTAACAAATGCATAGTTCCCATTATATTTGCACCATTCCCAAAGTGCACATTTCCTTCATTGTCCCTCCGCTCTTCATTATTTTCCACTGGGAGGGACAGCAAGACCACCTGGTTTGCAACCATTATCTCTCTCAACCGTCACTACACTTAATAACACACTAACATTCATCATCGGTGTCGAGCGGCACTCCATTATATTTGCACAATTCCCAAAGTATCGACTACTTTCCTACATTTTTCCGAAGCAGTGAGCAGACTCCGAGCTGCACAAGGAAGTGAAATCATGCGCCTGCTGTCAGAGACGGAGACGACAACACGACAGCAGCTGCTCCCCGTCTCCTGACGAGGCGCTCGGATCAGACCGTGCATTAGCCAGATTCGAACCGATGACATCATGATTCCCACTGTCATAACATCTCAGGGACACAATCAAAATGTTCACCTCGCTGAAATTCCTCTCATACTTTTGCCTTTCAACTTATTTCCACCGGTAATCACGGGCGAGTCACGGCGCAGGAATGTGAGAAACCTCCAAACAAAACGTCAAGAAGTGACTCAGAGACGTGCTGGAGGCCATCCGCTCAACTCCTGCAGGACGTCTCTGAGCGTCTCCAGAGGTTTAACCCAAACCTGTACTGACAAACGCAATGTCTGTTCCCTGATTTATGGGATGTGTCGTTGTCAAACATCTGTACAGTGACCTGACGGTGATGATGGCGATGATCAGCATCTCAAGGCTCGTTAGAGGAGGATTTCAGATCACAGCTCATCGATCCAAGGAAATACTAAATATGTGTTTTGTCTTTAACAATACTTGATTTGACCTTTATAGATCCATACTGGGAGACATTTACTGGGAGAGGAGCTGCTGTTTGTTTGTTTGTTTGTTTTTCTAATGCATTTATCCAATTAATTTAAACGTTTGGGAAATCCTGTTTTGTAACGGTTGTGTTTAAGGAGGTTTTTCACTTTTAAAAAAAGCCTTTCACTTGCCGGCTGATAAGGCTAAGTCTAAGTCTTCAGCAGAATTAGTTCTTGAGGTTATAAATAGTATTGAAGAATGGAATGTATTTAAAAAAAATCCCCCAAAATCTTTTTTTAATTTCTATTTTTTTTCTAAATTTCGACTTTTAAGAATCTCAGATTATTTTTAAAACGTAGAATTTTTTCCCTAAAATACTTGACCTTCAAACTTCAGATTTTTTTCGAGACGTCGACTTTTAGAACTGTGCCATTATTTTCTCATTGCTCTTCCTCCTCCTTCATGTGGCTTCCTCCTCCTTCATGTGGCCCCCATCATCATCATCTTTTCAAACTCCTGATTTTTTGTCCCTCTTTGAATTTCAGAGTATTTCTTCCTAAAACCTCTGACTTTTTCTCAAATTTCAGACATTTTTTCTAAATGTTGACTTTAAAAACTGTCCCCTATTTCTCATCATTCTAACTCCTTCTTCATGTGGCACTAACCATCTTCTTAAAGAATTCACACTTTTTATAAACAACTTTGACATTCCTTCCTCTAAATGATCTATCCTGCAAAACCTCACGAGGATCACGCCGCCTTCTAATCCTCTCTAAGCTTCTTTCCGAGTTTTACGTCTTTTTTTTTCTTTCCGTTTTGGAACATCCTGAAAGTGTTTCTCCAGAGGGAGAGGGAAGCCTTCCCATCATTTGAAGCAGTTCATAATTGATTTGTCTCTATGTGTGTGCTGGGACTCGTATTGAGTCCTCCAACAGATTTAAAGCTCCCCCATCACACAGAGATATCCATCAATATGTCATCGAGCGAGTAGAAGAACGTTGGAGATGTTCCCGGTGGTCTGAGGAGGCACCAAAACACCCCGTAAAGTGCAGAACAAAACCTCCGATTGTACGTCTACATCGGGAAAATCCACCCTAAAGAGGAATCCAGTCATATTGTTCCCCTAATCCTGCAACAACACCAGACCACAGCGGTGGGGGGCTGAGAGAGGGAGGGGTTCGTTTTCTGGTAAACCTCACATTTTATAAAACGGTCCTTGGACTTAAGCCAACTAAGGTGTGAAACTTCGGGGAACATTTTAGAAATCTCCGCAGTCGCTCTAATGTACTATTCTGGGTGTGTTTTTATGATGGTACTTTACGTGAATTTTACTACATTTGTATTTAAATTCAATGAGTAGAATAAACAGCAAACATTTTGTAGATTTGAAATCATATTTTACTGCCTTTGATTTTTTAGCTTCCATTAAATGCTCTCTTTTTTAGTTTAGCTACTTAAAACTGTTACAAGTATTACGATTATTAATAATACTATTTTTATATTGAATAACAATCAGAATATTTATAGTTAATATTAATCAGAATATTTATATTTAGTTTATATTTAATCGTAGTAATATTTGTAATTTATAGTAATACTTTTGGTGATTTTAAATGCATTTCTTTGCAATAGCTCCGGTTAATGCTGTTTTAAAGTGTTGTATAAATACACTGGTGTTGACTTTCTTGCTGCAATTTAAAAAAGAAATTGTTTAAATGTCCAATCAAAATAACTACTTCCACCTTCATTTGTGAGCTGGTACTACGCTGACGACACCGCTGTATTCATATCTACATAAAATGTTCCTGGTGCTGTTTTAAATACTCTACCTGCCTTTGTGATTGGATATCACACATATCTACTTTGTGCAAAGAGCTGACGGTTGCATACGCTGACGACACCACTGTATTTATATCCCACATGTGAGGGTGATGTCGCTTTAAATACTCACTGTGAGCGGCTCTCCTCCGGTGACGGGTTTGTAGATGATCTTGTAGTTCTGCACGGTGCCGGGGGCCGGGTCCCACTTCAGCGACAGCGAGGAGGTGGTGGCGTTAAAGACCCTCAGGTTTTTGGGAGGCTCAGCGGGCACTGGGAGCAAACAGATAAACCCAGTGAGACAAAACAGAAACATCAGAGCATGTGTGTGGGGGGGGGGGGGGTTAGGGATGAGATGATGGTGAGGATGAAGATGATGATGATGATGATGATGATGATGCTCCCACAATGTTGCAGTATTAAAAAGCTGTAGGAGTCAATTTTAGGATGAAAGCAGCGAAACAGGAGCAGAGCTGGAGGTCGGTGACTTCTCATTCAGATCAAAAGGATATTATACATTTCTTCATCACATTTAAGGCTCAATTGGGCTTACTCATTGCAAAATGTCCCTCCACTGTTTGGGAATGTGCATTACTTTGTAGGACTATATAGATAGACTTTTATTCTTGAAGATTAAATCACACTTTGTGGGGGAATAATGACACATCTGGAGACTAGAACAAATAAAATGTATAGGAGTCACCACTGTCACAGAGCACTGGTGAGCATTAGCTACATGCTAATCACACTACATACAGTGATAGCAAAGCAGCGGTGGGCATAGCGGGCTGTAATGCCTCACAGATCAGTAAAGAAAACACAAAACAACTCAAGGGGGATCAACCCACACTGTAATGAACATTTGAGCCTCTGGATTTTACAGTTCAAGTGGTAATGGAGCTTGTTTGCTTGTATACCGGTCACTTTGCTGAGTTTTGACGTTGCTCCTAAAACACTAGAGTTTATCTTGGGTTTATAAGGAATACACCTGGGGAAATACTCCATGAAATGATGAAAGGTGGATTAGAGGTGCAGGTTTAGTTAAATAGGAAGTTCCCTGAGCCCCATCCCTACTGCAGAAACATGCAGGTGTGAGGCGAACACTGATGGAGGATGAGGTGATGACACTGTTAAGATGAAATGGGTAAATCAACATGATGATGACCATTAGTGAACCTCTCATATCACATACCCTTCGGAGCGTCTAACACTGGAAAGAAACGTCGAGAAAACAACATCGTTATTATCCGAACCTTCGTTGATCTGAGAGTGGAATGTTTGGACTGTCCGGAGACGGTGGGGGGGGTGGGGGGGGCGGAGGCGCTTACGTGTTCGCTCGTCGCCCATCAGGTCCTCGCTCTCGGACTCGTCCGGGTAGATGGCCGTGACGGTGACGGAGTAATCGGTGTCCGGGTCCAAGTTCTGCAGGACGTGAGACGTCTCGTCGCTGTTCAGGATGGCCTGAGGACAGAGAGGAGAAGAGGAGGAGGAAGAGGAGGAAGGGTTTTAGGATTTGGTAGAAGAAGTTCTTTTAAATTGTGTCGTCGGAGACCCTTTGTGGTTGCATCAAAGGGGAGAAGATGAAGGAGAAGACGAAGAAGAAGAAGAAGAAGAAGAAGAAGAAGAAGAAGAAGAAGAAGAAGAAGAAGAAGAAGAAGAAGAAGAAGAAGAAGAAGAAGAAGGAGAAGTCAAAAATGCGAAGAAGACGAAGGAGGAGAAGAAGAAGGAGAAGTCAAAAATGCGAAGAAGATGAAGGAGGAGAAGAAGAAGAAGAAGAAGAAGGAGAAGTCAACGATGAAGAAGATGAAGGAGACAACGGAGAAGGCGATGAAGGAAAAGACAAAAATGGGAAGAAGACGAAGGAGGAGAAGACGAGGACAAAAAGAAAAACAACAGCAAGTATTAGAAGAAGAAGAAAAGCAAGAAGAAGAGGAGGAAGAGCCGAGGAGAGTCCAGACAGTCTGCAGTCAGCCAACATCGCCGTTTATTTATAATAACCAGAAAAACGTTGTTTCTTTCTCTTCGACCTCCATTTGTTGTTTTCAGCGCTCATTATTCTCAGAAGTCCTCAACATCGCGGTTTTAATTATGATCACTGAGCTACAAACCCGTCCTGTGTTCTGAAATAATCCTGATGTTTGTTAGAAAGAGGAGCGGCTACGGATCGGAGAATAAGGTTTAAAACAGAAAGTGTAATTCAGCGTTTGAATCCACCAATAAAGAGAGTCTAATAACTTAACATTGTAATAGACTGTGATCAACAACCTGGTCGTGGTTTTGGAACATATGGATCTGTTTTTGCTGAGGGGGAGAAGACAAAGGGAGCATTGTTGTGGCTTCAGCGAAACTCAGTTTTGTTTCCTTGGCAAACACAATCACTTGTTTATCGAGGCATGTCGAATCTGCAAAACCACAATCAATCTTCTTTATGATCTTATTTATGAGACAAATCCTCAGTGACAGTTCTCCAGTGTTTCATTTAAATGAAACCATTCCAGGTTTTATAATCCAGCCAGTGCTGAAGGGGGGGGGGGGGGGCTCAGGTGAGTCTAAAGGGTTTCTACCTGAGCTCAGAGCCGTCCGGCTGCACTTTGAATCAGAGGATGAAATGCTGCGCGGGTGCAGGCGACAAACTGAAAGCAGATGTTCGGCTGCAGACAGATGCTGCTCTCCAAGTACAGCTCATTTGCATATTTCTGGAGAACTTCACTAGAGTTTCTTCATCTCCTGAGGATGCATGCATGAAAAGACCAATTGAAGTGAACAAAACAAATCCAGATAGTGGATGCCAGCAAGATGCCACATGTCCACAGGAGGGTTTCTAAACTCTCAAAACTGCTTAGAAACAGGTCTTTGTGCACCTCTGTTTCCCCAGCAAAAACCTGACGAGGGTCTTATTGTGACTTAATGCAACAGCTCCTGATATTAGAATATTTATAAATGTTGCACAGCTGCGTCTTTATGCATACTTTGACAAAACACTGCATCTATCTACCTATAAAACTGCTCAGAAACATGTCTTTGTAGACCTCCGTTTCCTCAGATTTAGCAGAACACTTGAAGAGGATCTTAATGCTCAAACTTTTACATCAGCTAGATTATTCAGAAATGGAAAAAGTTGCACTACAGCGTCTTTGTGCTTCTTGCACTGCAAAAACAAACATTTGGACAGTTTGAATCTGTGGGTTTTTAGAGGGAATAATCAAACCAAAAGACCTAAGATGAAATTGCAAATTGTGGAACAAACAACTGGAATCCCCGAGACTCTACTTTATGAATGTTTTTCTTGCAATAAAACCTTGCGCTGAAACAGCCAAACCCCAAACAATAAGGGAGATGTATTGTCATGTTATGATGACACATAACATCTACATGAAGCTGGCGAAATGTTTACTGATTCTTGAACCTACTAGCTCAGTAAAACACCGGAAAGACTGTAGAGCTGCAGCTTGGGAGTAATTTGAAGCATACAAAATGTGAAGTACGTGGACTAAAACATGATAAAACACCAGCTTTTGTCATTTCATCAGTTACTTATCATTTAATTAAGATATTATTGTGTTGAAAGTCGGTTTCGGTCGTCCGTTGCTGTGTAAATAGTCTTTAATCTTCAAAAAACTCAATTTAATTTCAGGTTGAAGCTAAAATATAGCTTTATGTCTGCAGCAGATTCGAGTGGCGAGTGTAAGTCTATATTAGCACCAAAGAAAGTCCTATTTACTGGAGGAATAACCGTCCCCACGACCTTAAAGATGCACGATGGATCATGCATTGCTTAAATAAAGACAGCGTGCTCCTTCAGCCTCTTTATTGTCCTGCTATAAAGACCGTATGGAAGTTTCTCCACAAGCTGCATCTACACCGGCTGAAATGAACTGTGTGACTTACAAACTGGGGGTTCTGCTCCCCCTTCTTGTTCCAGCCGATGCGGTAGAGGGCCACGTCCGGGGCCCCGTGCTGCCATGTGGTCCTGAAGGAGGTCTGGGTCACCTCGGAGAACTGCAGGTCCTTTGGAGCCGGAACAACGTCTGAGCACAGAGACAGAGAGCAGGAGTTTAGTCTTTCTCTTTTAGACGTCGTGTTTCTTTGATTGGATCTGTGTCTGGTCCGACCTGTGATGGCGGTCCCCAGCATCGGGTTCCCTTGACCCTCGTCGTACATGGGGGTGACGGCCACGTCGTACTCCGTCTGGGAGATGAGGCTGGACAGATCCAGCGTGACGATGTTCCCGTCGACTTCCACCTGCAGGAGACAAATGTGGAATTGAATGGTCTTACCTATCTCTGATTAAGATGTCTTTGATTTCAGCCGAACAATGATCCTTCTCCACCTCAAAACACACACAGAGGTCGTCAGTTTAATACCAAAAACCACCAATATTTTTGGAAGAGGGAAGAGCAAGCTTTTTTAATTTCATTATTATACGTTTTTATTATTATTATTATTATTATTATTATTATTATTATTATTATATTTATTATCATTATTATTATTATTATATTTATTATTATTATTATATTTATATTTATTATTATTATTATATGTATTATTATTATTATTATTATTATTATATTTATTATTATTATTATTATTTATTATTATTATTATTATTATTATTATTATTATTATTATATTTATTATTATTATTATTATTATTATTATATTTATTATTATTATTATTATATTTATTATTATTATTATTATATTTATTATTATTATATGTATTATTATTATTATTATATTTATTATTATTATTATTATTATTATTATTATTATTATTATTATTATTATTATTATTATTATTATTCATTTTTATTATTTTTCATGAATTAATTTATTCCTGAATTTGTTTTTTTTTTTCATTGAATTTCTTTGTAATTTTTAATTGACTTTAGTTCTTTGCTTTGATTGCTGTCAGGTCAGTGCATGTCTATGGTAGTCAATGATCTAATTTAGCAGTGATTTAGTGTATAAATGCTCATTTCAGCGGAACGGTTGGTTGAGTAACCGGGGACATATCACGCTTTGGGGAACGAAACGCTGAGCCATGTCTCCTCAGTTGACCTCTCCATTTGAGGGGGGAGCTTGGTAAGGTAAGCAGTAGAAAGGCTCCCAGCAGGCATTCATCCAGAGAGTGTTCCTTCCTCAGGAGACAGGAAGTCTTCCTCACTAATCCTTCAGAGGAGACTATGCATGTCATCCATCACAGCCTCCTGGAAACGTCCGCACGGCTTCCACCCACCAAACCTCAGACTGTTTGTCCTACGCTGGCGTCCCGGTGACAGACGATGAGGACGAAGAGGTGCTGGTGTGCGGATCCAGCGCTCCCTCTGCCAGCAGACGGCTTTCTGAGAAACATCCTCCAAGAGAGAGGAGCTGAGCGGGGGGGAGGGGGGTCTGGACTCTCTCCAGAATAAACTCAACGGACTCAAGCGTCACCCTAAATCTGATTTCTGTTCCAGTACTTTATCTACCAGCTCTCTTCTCGTTCGTCAGTTATTTTGTACAAAAGAAACAGGTATACTTTGTAGATTCATCAAATGGTTTTAAATCCAATATACTAAAATCCAATGATAGTTTTGAACTACAGTTAATATTTAAACTCACCACTTTAGTTAAATTGACCGATACACATTGAGTAAACCACTGTATGTATTTCATTGTTCATTCTTTAAAACTCTTCCTAAATGAGAAAGTGATTGTTAGATACTATATTTCAACCTCAAACTAATTATTCAGAGCATTTTCAGTGTGTGTTCATGTCTATAAAGGTTTAATACGGTAGCTACTTTTTGTGGTTGTGTTTTTTAGTGAAACTGTTATTAAATGGTGAAAATGTCAAGTTACCTGGTGTTCTTGGATCACCAAAGAGGGTCTTTACATTTGTGTTAAACGACAGTTAATCCCATTTCATTTTCAGGTCCATTTTAAGAGTGGTTTTATGTCTAGAGCCTCATATTTACCAAGATGAAATCAGAGAGTCATTTGTGCTTTTGCTTCAAGAAAGGCAAGTCAATTAAATCTTTTGCTTTGTTCGTTTCTATTTCTCAATGAAAACCAGGTAAAAAGGTTATTTTTTGACCCATAAATCTGGTGCACTTTAAGTGTGTTTTCAGCCTGGAATCATCGTTAATGAGACCTCAGCTCACCTCCAGCAGGTCTCCCTCCTCCGGTTTGTAGGTCACCATGTATTTGCGTACGGCTCCGGGCGCGGGGTCCCAGCGGAGCCTCATGGTGCTGTGAGTGACGTCCGTGATGGTGAGGACGCCGGCGGGAGGCACCGGCACTGAGGGAGGACGGGAGGATTAAAAAAAAACCATAAGACTGAAATATAATATCCCTCTCATCCCCGGCATCACTGTCTGAGTATGTTTGGAGAGGCCAGGACTCTGTGAGGAGCTGAAAAACAGACAGCAGCGGATTCTCTGTTTTTCTCTGCATCTGTTTTCTATCTACGGGCTCCCAATCCAAAACTCCAGCAAGAGGGAGACGGGATCCAGAGCTTATAAAATATCTGCTGACATGGAAATAAAAGTCCCATGAATTCTGGAAAACTTCTTAGATCCCAATAAAAAAAGTTGCATTTTAAAAAGATTTGATATCAGTATGTAGTGTCTCTACTTTAAAGAGTCCTCTCCTGATGATGTTCAGGTGTATATCAGTATGTAGAGCCTCTACTTTAAAGAGTCCTCTCCTGCTGATGTTCAGGTGTATATCAGTATGTAGAGTCTCTACTTTAAAGAGTCCTCTCCTGCTGATGTTCAGGTGTATATCAGTATGTAGTGTCTCTACTTTAAAGAGTCCTCTCCTGCTGATGTTCAGGTGTATATCAGTATGTAGAGCCTCTACTTTAAAGAGTCCTCTCCTGCTGATGTTCAGGTGTATATCAGTATGTAGAGTCTCTACTTTAAAGAGTCCTCTCCTGCTGATGTTCAGGTGTATATCAGTATGTAGAGCCTCTACTTTAAAGAGTCCTCTCCTGCTGATGTTCAGGTGTATATCAGTATGTAGAGCCTCTACTTTAAAGAGTCCTCTCCTGCTGATGTTCAGGTGTATATCAGTATGTAGAGCCTCTACTTTAAAGAGTCCTCTCCTGCTGATGTTCAGGTGTATATCAGTATGTAGAGCCTCTACTTTAAAGAGTCCTCTCCTGTTGATGTTCAGGTGTATATCAGTATGTAGAGTCTCTACTTTAAAGAGTCCTCTCCTGCTGATGTTCAGGTGTATATCAGTATGTAGTGTCTCTACTTTAAAGAGTCCTCTCGTGCTGATGTTCAGGTGTATATCAGTATGTAGAGTCTCTACTTTAAAGAGTCCTCTCCTGCTGATGTTCAGGTGTATATCAGTATGTACTGTCTCTACTTTAAAGAGTCCTCTCCTGCTGATGTTCAGGTGTATATCAGTATGTAGAGTCTCTACTTTAAAGAGTCCTCTCCTGCTGATGTTCAGGTGTATATCAGTATGTAGAGGCTCTACTTTAAAGAGTCCTCTCCTGCTGATGTTCAGGTGTATATCAGTATGTAGCGTCTCTACTTTAAAGAGTCCTCTCCTGCTGATGTTCAGGTGTATATCAGTATGTAGAGTCTCTACTTTAAAGAGTCCTCTCCTGCTGATGTTCAGGTGTATATCAGTATGTAGAGGCTCTACTTTAAAGAGTCCTCTCCTGCTGATGTTCAGGTGTATATCAGTATGTAGCGTCTCTACTTTAAAGAGTCCTCTCCTGCTGATGTTCAGGTGTATATCAGTATGTAGTGTCTCTACTTTAAAGAGTCCTCTCCTGTTGATGTTCAGGTGTATATCAGTATGTAGAGTCTCTACTTTAAAGAGTCCTCTCCTGCTGATGTTCAGGTGTATATCAGTATGTAGTGTCTCTACTTTAAAGAGTCCTCTCCTGCTGATGTTCAGGTGTATATCAGTATGTAGCATCTCTACTTTAAAGAGTCCTCTCCTGCTGATGTTCAGGTGTATATCAGTATGTAGAGTCTCTACTTTAAAGAGTCCTCTCCTGCTGATGTTCAGGTGTATATCAGTATGTAGCGTCTCTACTTTAAAGAGTCCTCTCCTGCTGATGTTCAGGTGTATATCAGTATGTAGCGTCTCTACTTTAAAGAGTCCTCTCCTGCTGATGTTCAGGTGTATATCAGTATGTAGTGTCTCTACTTTAAAGAGTCCTCTCCTGCTGATGTTCAGGTGTATATCAGTATGTAGAGTCTCTACTTTAAAGAGTCCTCTCCTGCTGATGTTCAGGTGTATATCAGTATGTAGTCTCTACTTTAAAGTGTCCTCTCCTGACTCACAGGTGACTCCTGTCCCCTGCAGAGGGTCGCTGACTGCCTCTTCATACAGAGCGTAAAGACTGATGGAGTACGCCGTGTCGGGAATCAGCTCCACCAGCTGGACGTCGGTCGCTTCTCCTCCAACACGAACCTATCAGGAACATGAAGGAACGTTTTTATTTTATTTTACTGAGAAATTGTTAAAGTATTTGTAGAGTTGGACTCCAGTGGTTGCTGCGTAGGAGTGTTTTAGACTGATGTGATCCACGCATTTGAATAACTTCAGAGAGTTTTTTAAGACCAAAAGTCAAAGGTAATTTATTTCTAATTGTACCACATGTGTCTTTCTAACCAAATCTTCAGCTTTAATCAAAAATCGATTAGTGTTTGGCATTCAAAAACATCATCCCAGTGCAGTCGGTAAACATTGCTATTGCTGTAACAATTGCAAACGTGACATTTGCTTCCACACAAACTGAAAATACACACAATAAAGGATCATTGTAATGTCATTAACAGCTCCTTACCAGTGTTCCCACAGATTGTAGTCCAACAATATCCTATAAGTAAAGTCAAAATACACTGATATTTTGTACTTTTGGTCCTGGGATGAATTCAATAAGTTATACCTGGGTCAATTTGGGTGCTTCCAACATTGGGTTAAAGTTTGTGTTAGCCCCTTTACTTTTATTAAAGCTAACTTCATAAAGAAATACATTTTCCAGTTTAGTTTGGAAGATCAGGATCTGATGAACCAATCCGTTCTGGATCTTACTGATGCATCTGTGTGAATAAGATCAACATTTCTGTTGAGGCTTGAAGCTGCAGATTAATGCCCGTAGGGTTGGGTTGGCCCTGAAGTGTTTACATTTTCCAAGGAATTGCATAGCTTTTGAAAGATGTTTTCCAATATCTAACAGTGTAACACATTCAGTACCGTCCTCTCATGATCCTCTAACTGTTAACATCTTGTGCTAAACAAATACTCATCAGTATTTCATGTCAAATGATTCTCTAGGATGTATAACGCTGTTCATTTCGAGGTTCTGATTCACACTTTGGGTGCATATTTTCCAGCTCAGACCACCTCTCTGTACATTAAATCATCCCTCTGCTGTGTAATTGCACATGCAGTTTAACACCAGCCGTTCCACTCGTTTAGCATCTGCTCTGTTTATATCATCCGATGACTTCAGTCCTCATGAGCTAATCCTTCCCATTACCCGGCACGTCTGACCGCTCTGCACTTTTGCAAGTCGGCCGCCGCTGCTGCTGCTGCTAAAAGGTCCGCTTCCTGTTCTGAAACGCCCTCATCGTAGCGCCATCTGGAAGTGTTCAGGCGGCGCGAGCAGAAGCCCACTCTTATAAAGTCAATGTGGAAACGCTGAGCACACAAATTAGGATGTGTGTGAGTTAATGGGGCTCCATGTGAGTGTAATACTTTTCTGGTTTAGCTGACATTGTGGGGAACATCTGTTTACAGTCACATTATGGGGACAATATGTTGGTACCCCAGATAAATTATTCCATATCCTAGCTCAGCTTAGGATAACAGTTATATTCCCAATAACGACTTAGTTCCCATCGTTTCAAAGCAGAGGTGTCCAAGTTAGGTTCAGTGACATCGTGGGGACCATCTGTTTACAGTCACAATATGGGGACTCTCATTGAGGGACAACATGCTGGTTTGCAAGGTTAATTCTCTCCGTTTGACTGAGAATTATCAGTGCTTTTGAAGGGTAAAAGTACTATATCTCTCATTTGGCTTGCTATGTTCTGCACTATTCCTTATTTCCACCATACCCCGCTGATTTTTGAAGACTGAAAACCTCAAAAGTTGCATTTAAAAGGTCTCTACCTCCTTCTCCATCTGAGGCTCGGTGGCGTTGGTGGCTCTGTACAGCAGCATGTAGCCGCTCGCTCCCCCCGCCGCCTCCCATCTCACGTTCATGGTGGTCGAGGTCTCAAGGTAAACATTCATGTTCTTCACGGCTGACAGCGGCACTGAGGTGACAAAAACACACAGTCAGAGCGAGGCATAGCTCGATGAAACAGGCAAACATGGATCTTTTGGTTTTGGTTTGATGTTTAATAGCACAAAACCAATGCTTAGATGCATTTTGAAGTATCTGGAGAAGATTCTTTGGAGCAAAAGACTGACTGAGTGGGATAGAAGGATCTTTTTTTATATACTTAACATTTGGAAGTGGTTATGGCACAGAGAAATGCATAATGATACAAACAGGCGAGAAACAGGCGAGAAACATCAAGGTCATATTTTAGAAAATCCCAGAACGTCCCAAAGAGATCATCAGGTTTAATGCTTTTTGAAGTCCAGCATATTTGGTATCACATTGCCTGGTAACAGCTTCTGGTTTTTAGAGGATCTTTACCTGGGATCAAGGATATTTCTGCTGAAGAAATCAGATTTTTTGGATGTAATAACAAGGTCCCTAACATGGTTTCTACATGAGAGTGAATGTGAAAAACACACAGGGAAAGTATTCCTCGAAGGAAACGGATGCACATTGTATAAAACAGAAGATCTTAACTAAAACTCTGACTTAAATCAAGTCCAAATAAGTTGGTAACACCATATTAGCAAGTTGTTTAAAAATCCTTTCTCAGGGCCACAAAGGAAAACTCTATTTCTCACTCGTTTAAAAAAACCAAATGTATGTCCTGAATGTTAGTGGTTTAATTAAAAGGGTTCATAGCATGCATGTCAACGACTTTCCAGGACCATTTCCTTTCAAGGACTCTGACACGACCCAATATGGGAAGGTGTTTAATTAAAAAATCGGCACAACTGTAGGAAACAAAGAGACCACTAAACTTAGCCTAATAAGCAAACTAAAAAGCGGACTTCAGTTTTCTTTTAATGCACACAATTAAGTCTATTATATTTTTTATTCACCCACTTTCAAGGACCCATAGGAACCATTGAAAACCAGCCTTGGTTCAAAAAGCGGTTTCAAATTGGAAGAACATTTGACATTTCTTCCAAATAATCTTGTCGTTTTCTTGCTTCTAAATGTGTTGACAGTAAAAAATGTCACAGAAATAGTCACCAGAGAAAGGCTTTGGAAATATGGGTTGAAAAGTTCTTTGAAACCAGATGTACGGGCCGCCATGAAGCTCGATTGGACTCTCTGAGCACCCAAAGGAAATGAGGAGATCAAACATCTTATCTCCTGACAGTCGGACGACTCCCCAACACTCCCCCTCAGACTTCACACTTATTTTTAAGACACTGACACACTGCAGGAGGACATCATGACCTAACCGAGTGTTGTTTTAAATAATGACAGTAAATACAGCCAGGCTGCTGGTGCCACCTCACAATCCCTTTGTGTTTTATGACAGTGGGAAAAGGCTCGTTGTTAAAATCAGCTGCACATTTCAGAACAAATAAAGCAAACATTAAAGGACAAACGAGCAAATAAAAGCTCTTAGATCCGTGCACTTAACACGTCGTTAAATTATATCAGTTTATTTAAGATATACGCACTGACCACAGCGCTGATAAATACTCTTTAACTGTTTCTCTGATTCCCATTTAGCCCACCACAGCCTAGCATCAGCTCACACCAGTGCATAATGGGACGTGGTGTTTGTGTTAACTAGCTTCCCGCCTTAGATCAGACGCTAAATATATTTCTCTGTGCAAACAGTGATTTGCAGGAGGGAAATAAGTAACACGTAAACACACTAGATCGACGAGTGTGAAACAGGATAATGAGCCGAGAAATCCAGTTGCCTTTCGCACAAATTATAGAGCGGAGGAAACAAAGACGCTTTCCCACAACAGAGCGATGACGCTATCTGCCTTTTGAGCTCCGTGTTAGTCATGTCAGTCACCCCGAAGTGCAGGAAGGACATCCACAATGGGACATAAGAGGAAGTGGCCCTTCAAATTTTGACCCAATAGAGTGGTGCAGCTAACGTTAGGCTACTAAGGAACTACAGCACGGTCACATGACTTCACATCACCACCGCTAAGCTAAAGGCGGCTAATGTTGGGCTATAAAGGAACTACAGCATGGTCACATGACTTCACGTCTCCACCGCTAAGCTAAGGGAGGCTAATGTTGGGCTATAAAGGAACTACAGCACGGTCACATGACTTCACATCACCACCGCTAAGCTAAAGGAGGCTAATGTTGGGCTATAGAGGAACTACAGCACGGTCACATGACTTCACGTCACCGCCGCTAAGCTAAAGGAGGCTAATGTTGGGCTATAAAGGAACTACAGCACGGTCACATGACTTCACGTCTCCACCGCTAAGCTAAAGGAGGTTAACGTTGGGCTATAAAGGAACTACAGCACGGTCACATGACTTCACGTCACCACCGCTAAGCTAAAGGAGGCTAATGTTGGGCTATAAAGGAACTACAGCACGGTCACATGACTTCACGTCTCCACCGCTAAGCTAAGGGAGGCTAATGTTGGGCTATAAAGGAACTACAGCAAGGTCACATGACTTCACATCACCACCGCTAAGCTAAAGGAGGCTAATGTTGGGCTATAGAGGAACTACAGCACGGTCACATGACTTCACATCACCACCGCTAAGCTAAAGGAGGCTAATGTTGGGCTATAGAGGAACTACAGCACGGTCACATGACTTCACGTCACCGCCGCTAAGCTAAAGGAGGCTAATGTTGGGCTATAAAGGAACTACAGCACGGTCACATGACTTCACGTCTCCACCGCTAAGCTAAAGGAGGTTAACGTTGGGCTATAAAGGAACTACAGCACGGTCACATGACTTCACGTCACCACCGCTAAGCTAAAGGAGGCTAATGTTGGGCTATAAAGGAACTACAGCACGGTCACATGACTTCACGTCACCACCGCTAAGCTAAAGGAGGCTAATGTTGGGCTCAAAAAAATACATCCTCCACATTAGAGATGGAGAATTATAAGAAAAGTGTAGAGTTGAGGGTGAAGAAGAGGAAGACTTACAGGTGGTCTCGGTGCCCTTCAGAGGCTCGCTGCTCACTTCTTCCAACACGGAGTGGACGTTGACGAGGTATTCGGTCAGAGGACTCAGACCTGACAGCACCACGGTGTTCACCGAGCTGTCCACTAGCAGCTGAAAACAAAAATGTATTACAGTCTGGATAGTGTGGTATACAAATATAAGATCTATGCTTTAATCAACAATCAGGTACATACATCAGAAACTGTCATTAAAACTTGAAACCTGAGCAGTAGGAATGAAATGTGAGTGATCTGTCAGTGAATGCTTATGTTGTTTTGATATCTGGAAGAGCTTTGATGCACAGGTCTTATTACAGTCTGTCAAAGTGAAACTATCATGCTGCATTCATGTGCCTCTGGCAAAAAGTCCTCATGCTGGACGTCTTTCCTGGCTGATGAACAGCGTCACATTCCTCTTTAGGAAAATCAAACCCAGAAGAATATGAACGACTCACAAACACAAGGAGCTGGTGGGAAAAATAGTCCCTGTTATCAAGCGGCCTGTAACTGATTAGTTTCAAACTGTTTCCAATTCAAAATAAGTCGAAATAGTTTCTGAAATCAAGTTTCTTTGTAGAGCCACAAACAGACTTCTAGAAGATTCTCTAAAACTGGATTTCTCTACTTTAAAGAGTCCTCTCCTGCTGATGTTCAGGTGTATATCAGTATGTAGCGTCTCTACTTTAAAGAGTCCTCTCCTGCTGATGTTCAGGTGTATATCAGTATGTAGAGTCTCTACTTTAAAGAGTCCTCTCCTGCTGATGTTCAGGTGTATATCAGTATGTAGAGTCTCTACTTTAAAGAGTCCTCTCCTGCTGATGTTCAGGTGTATATCAGTATGTAGTGTCTCTACTTTAAAGAGTCCTCTCCTGCTGATGTTCAGGTGTATATCAGTATGTAGAGTCTCTACTTTAAAGAGTCCTCTCCTGCTGATGTTCAGCTGTATATCAGTATGTAGTGTCTCTACTTTAAAGAGTCCTCTCCTGCTGATGTTCAGGTGTATATCAGTATGTTGCTTCTCTACTTTAAAGAGTCCTGTCCCTTTGTCCCAGAAACCAGGGCTTTTAGCCTTTGCAGACCATTTACATGCACTAAAACCCATAGGACACTCTACAGGAGAGGGAAAACTCTAAGAAGCAGAAAAACTGCTTTTAGTTTCACACAGGACGAGTCTTCCCTCTTTGTGCAGACTGGAAAATGAATGCCTCCTAACGTAATGAATGCAGTGTTGTTGTACTGGAACGTCCTCATGAAGAGGGCAGGCTGCAAAGTTCCTGCAACTGAATTTATTGTACATTTCTATTTCTATTCCACTTCTATTAATACTCCCGATGAACAGTAATATTTGTTTAATCTTTTGGCAGCGAGCCGTGGCCTCCACCCTGACCCTCCTTTTGTAATTTAGACATTCCTTCTCTTGTTGCACCGGCTGTAATTCACTTTCCATAGGACCTGCACTAAAATACCCGGCATGCAAATACATCATATACCTCATGTAGTGTCTGGCTACAGTATAAACACATGAGAGCAGAGAGGCCACTGTGAGGTCCTTCTGCTAAGTGGATCCAGTGGAAACTGCTGGATTTCAGACGAGTCGATTATAATCACACGGGGTCCATCTGACACGGGCCAATAAAGCACAAAGCATGGAAAAGCCCCAGCGCTCTGCTATTTAAGAGGAGGCTGACGGGAGGTTAAGTGTAAACTAAATGCAGGTTAAAAAAAAAGGCAACAGATTTTAGTCCCTAAGGGGGTTTGGATGAAAGCCAGACCTGGGTGTTAGGAAACGCTTTCAACATGTGTGAGGTTTGCCACTTAGGAGAGACTATTAAACAACAGGTGGGGCTTTAAGCGTCTTTCAATCTGCTTTTGTGTGACCTGATCTAAATCCACAGGAAGTCATACATATGAAGGATTTAAGGATTAATGGGAGACAAAGAAGGTTGTTTATCAGGAAAACAGGATGCTTATTTGATCTGCAGGATGGTATCCAAAAGCAACACATGGTTTCTAATGAGGATCTATGAAACAGTGAGGGTTTTACCATCTATACCTGGAACCAATCGATCCCAGATGATAGATCTGGATCTTTAAAGCTGAAACGGTTTAATATATCAGATGGAAACTGTTAAGTTAACTCTGAACCCTTGGACCCCCATTTAACCATTTCATCCTGTTTTTCATCCTGTTTTTAAAAAGATGTTTAGGTTTGTATGGCATTATCTCATTATCAGAATAACAATGACTTTATATATTGCTCCATTTTAGACTAAATCAAATATCTTGTACTATAATATTTAACAACAATAAATATGTACAAATGTTCTATTAAAAATCATACATTAGTTTATTAAATAATAATAACAAATATTATGGCTGATTTGTGTTATTATTGCGCAATATGCAGTGACTGCCCAGTAAAAATGAAATAAATATTGTATTATTTATTATTAAGCGTGACATGTGAATGGATTACATTTTAACTTCACTTCTTATATTATTCACATTTTTAAAAATTATTATTTTAAGTTGTACATTTTTACTATTATTAGATTTATTTTATTATTATTAATTATTACTTGTGAAAAAGTAAAGATGGGTTATCATTTTTCTTAACTTCTAATGTTTTTCAGTATTTTAATGCATTCATTTACCGTGTTATTGCACATTTTTACATAAATGTATCTACCTATTTTTATTCAATTGTATTTTATTGAAAGTGTTATTTTCTAAAATGCAGCAACTGTCAGAAAACCCCATTTTAACAATAATCATAACAGTCCTCTGATTCATTGCATCCGCAGTAGCACTAACAGAGACATTGATGGAGGATCTTTCTCTCACCTCCTGCATTAAGTCTTCCGTCACCTTCCAGTAGGTGACCCGGTACTTGTCCACGGGGCCGTCGGGGCCCGTCCAGGTGGCCCTGAAGGAGCTGTGGGTCACCTCCGAGGTCACCAGGTTAGTGGGCGCCTCCAGTTCACCACCTGAAGAGGAATGAAGCTTGAATACGATCTGACATGTAAAAGTATTTCACACCGTGAACCCTGCCGCCACAAATCGTCGAGTTCTCTCCTTAAAATATGTATTTTTCTCCCACTGAGCTGTATATCACTTTTGTATTTCCTCTTAGAAGTTTCCATTGCATTATTGAAGTGAAATTCTTCTATCTTCTGTATTTTTGGGGATTTGATCATCTGTTTCTGTTTATTAAGAGCACATTTGATTTACTCAAACACTTCTTCACTGAGGGATTACAATGACATTAGGAGTTCTTCTTCTCAAACATTTCATCCATCTGCACTGGTTAAAAGCAGATGTACTGTACCCAGAAGTATTTTCATGTCTTTACTCGGACTGAAGGAACATGTCGTCCTTCATAAGCAGATAAACGTTCACACCCTCGAGCATCTGCAAAACGAAATGGAAGCCGCAGTAAAAATGTCCTAAATTTATGGGTGTCAGTGTTAAGTGCTTTGGCTTTTAAAGTCTGGAAAAGTATAATTTTCTTAAAAGCTGACAACGTTTCCACCTGACTTCCACCACAGGTAACGACTGGAGGTGTAAATCTGATTCAGAGAGAAACTGCCGCAACCACAAGCAACAGCAGATTCAATATGCTGTGCCTCCAGGTAAAAGGTAAACATCTCAACAAAGGAAGTAGTTAATTTTAAAAGAAATGGAATATGTCAAAGATTTGAAAGTTACCAATTTAAAAAAATAAAATCCCAAAATATTTTATTAGATTAAAGTCGCAGATTTACAATGAACAAAAAATACATATTATATAAACATGAATTTCTCCAAATGTTCTTTGTGTTGAAAACAACAGTATCATTATTATTCGTACCCATTGACCCCCTTTAACAAATCCCTAAAATATTTCTGAAAATGGGCAAAAGTCGCACATTTGAAGCTGAATTGCACATATTCGTCAAAGGTAAGACAATATTTATCCACCAATAAAAGAGTGCTGTAATGTTATGGACTAAATAAAGCAGCCAAGATGCTTAACCTTCAGAAACGTCCTTTTTAAAACCCTGATATTTAAGTCTAACTCCAGTTATGCTGCTGTTGGATCGGATGCTATGCAGACGATGTGACTCTATTCCTACCTGGGCCCTTGACGCTGTTACAGAGGTTGACGGTGAGCTCGTCCACGATGTCCACCAGGAACTTGAAGTCGTTGACGTTGTACATGTGGATGTCGTCGGGGTCGGAGGCGATGGTCCTCAACTCGCCCTCGTCGGCGTTCTTCACACCTGAGGGGAAAAATGTCAAAAACATCAAAATTGAGCCGGAGAATGAGATCCTAAAATAAAGTATTAATTAAATTCTGCTGTCACATTATTTTACTTGACCTTATTTACAAGGAGCTTCCAGATATGTATTTGAAGTTTTTTCGTGTTGGTATTTATATCTAATGTCTAAATCAAAAATATTATAACGTAAACTTTTTTTGATTTGTGTTTTTTTCCAATATTTATTCTTTTAAAAATATTTTTCAATTATGCCTTGTTATAGAACTATTATATCTATACATATTGAAACAGAAACTTGAATGTTGTAACCTATTTTATTATTATTATGATAAATACAGTAAACTCAAAATTGCAGTTGATGATAAATTTGATTTGAATAAATTCATTGGAATTCACAGCATAGAAAATCGACTGAGTTCATATTTAAATGTGACAAACACAATAAATCAGCGTTTTATAACTGTGTTGCTTCCATTCATTCTGGTTAGTTGCATGATTTTTAATAAATACCAACGTACCGACTGCGTAGAGCTCGATGCCGCTGTCTCTTAGGTTCTGCGAGGTGAACACGATTTCGTCCTGAGACTTTCCGTCAGTGATCAGGACGCCGATTTTTCGGGCATCTTCACGCATCCCCACGTTGGCTTTGAAGTTGTTCTGCAGGATGTAGTTCAGAGCCATCCCTGGGGGTCAGGAATAAAGACTTTTAGCAACCATAGAAGTTGTTAAATGCTAAAATATCTAACTCAAAGTGTAGACTGCTGCAGCATTTTTGGGGTCTTACTTTAATTTCTCATTAAGAAAGTCAACCTTTTGAGCGTGAAGAAAGGTACATTCATTAGGATGCCAGATATGGGTCTCCAACTGTCGTTAAATGTACCTGTCATGGTGTTGCCTCCTTTGTACGGCAGGTTGGCGATGGCGTCCAGCAGAGAGGCCTTGGTGCTATAGGTGTTCAGGTGCCACTCGGTCTTTGGGTCTCCACTGTACTGAGCCAGACCTAAAGTAGGGAAACACAACAAAAAAAGCCGGGCTTTAAAAGGTAAATTAAACAGGTTTACAAATAAAGAAACTGCAGCATTTACTGTTCTCGTCTGGAAGTCAAGGGTTTCCTGAATGTGTTTTTGGTCGTAAGCAGGGTCCACTACAGAAATACCACATCCCTGCACCACCTTATAGAGACGAATAGCTGTGAGATATTACCGATCTGCACTCGCTCAGGTCTGATGTCGAACACGCTGACCATGCGAGCGATGAAGTTGCGGATGGTTTTGAAGTTGATACGCCCGATGCTCCAGGAGCCGTCGACCAGCAGCACCACGTCGGCCTTAGCTGTGGTCTTACACTTAGTGTCTGCAGAGAGACAGTGAGGGGAGGGGGGATGGGGGACAATAAGCAAGAGACACCTGGTACAACAAAGACAACCAGCATGAGTTTTATATGAAGAGTTAGAAACAGATGGGGAAAGTGAGAGGAAAGAGCATCACCAGTGGAAGATGTTTACACCACACAGATCACACTCATTTTACAACAGCTGGTATTTCTGATTAAGTGCTTCCTCTTCCAGCGACATTATTTGTATTTTCTATATCCAGCGGCGCAATCCGCCCAGTGGTCTTCTCTCTGACTCGGTGATATACGACGACGTCCTCCTGCACATTCCTGCTCCAGGCACCTGAAAAATGTCCTCTTTTTTTGGGTGTCAGTGACACGCCCAGCACTTAAAAAGCCAGACCCCTGTGTGCGCAATTGAAAACAGGTTAGGAGATCATCGATTTGACACCAGGCCGCAGAAACAGATGCTTAGAGGAACTCTGTTTGAGTTGACAGGGTAAACAATGCGTCCCTACAGAGGCAATGTGCTGCAGACCAGTCCTGGATCCAGAGTCTCGGAGCAGCCCATAAAACATCCAGCCCAGTCTGTCTGTGGGAGGATAAATCAGCTGCTGCAAGGACCTGACTCTGGTGGTGTTTGTGTTGAAGCCAGAGACTACAAAGTCAAACAGACTGAGTGTTTACTGACGGAAGAGTGTCTACATGAGTTAGCTTTTAGTTTTTCTAAAAGTGTTTCATATCCTTTTGGAGGAGAAGCTTTTAAAGGGGGAGTGGTTTGCTCTTCATAGTCAGGGTTAGAGTAGAGTAGATGCAGTATTGAGTACAAACCAGAAGCTAGGCTGTGGACGTATTTAAGACACCTAAATCACTCGGTATAAGTTTGAATGTTTGCTATATTTTAGATTTGTTTCTCATATTCTCCTTGCTGTGAGGCTGTGCTTTCTGACGGGGAACTGAAGCCATTAAGTATGGTTCTTCAAAGCCCACAAAACCAGCAATCTTCCCTCTCAAACAAGGAGCCGTTTGTGTTGTACTGTGTCTATGGGGAATCAGAACTAACGAACAGATCAGGGCTGCTTCAGACCGGCGACTGCTTTGTTCTTCGAGGTGAAAATGACTGTTTTCGTGAATGTAGTCTGGTGACTTTAAAGACAGGTGGCGTCAGATCCCCCTGCAGAAAGGACCGTCTGACGGCGAGGTAAAGCAATGCAAGTACGTTTAATCCACGTTTGTTCAAAGCCAACAGACTCCTTTGAGGAAACTGAGACGTCACCTTGCAGAACAGTAGAGGCTTCTGTCTAAAAAAAGCTAAAGCGACTCCCATGTTCTGCATGCTGACATCACTGTTTTGGTCAAGGGAGTCTAGTGGAAGTGAAGAAACTTGGAGCTTCAGTTCCCCGTCAGTCACGTTGATCCGTTTCTTTGAATTATTTTGTGACTTTAGATCAAATTAGCTCAAGCCCTGAAATAGCACAAGGAAACAAACCAATCAAGGTGACTTTAGACTTAAATTTGAGGTACGATTACTGTCTTTGTCAATGGAGTCTGGAGGCTTTAAAGAAAGGTAGGTAATAGATTAGGTTTTGACGGTAAATGTTAAGAAGTCAAAAGTATATCGACCACTACAAAACAACCTCAGGGTCTGAGATACATATGCTGCTGTCCTTGCTTAGCTTCCTGCTGGTACTGTTGCTCCACACTACCGTCTACTGTAGGTATCGACCTTACAGAAGTACATTTTAAAAGACCCGGACTGTCTCGCTAAGGTTGTATTCCATATATTGAGCATCATCAATTAACTGAATCTTTGGAGGATCTCAATGAATCTAGGAGTCGTTGTTTCTCTTTGGGGTTTGGGTTAATGTCCTTTCTGAGGGTTAGATTTAGCAGAGAGCTATCTACTGACATCTACACATCCAGCTGTCCTTAAAACATCTGGCTCTGTATTCAAGCTGGTGAATTTGTGATGTTATCCAGCTATTTTTAATGTTGAATTTGAGCATTTCTGATGGAAAATGTCTTGATCTAGAAGCTTACAAAGCCTGACTTCTTTGCAGATAACGTCAAGTGATTCTTGGAAGCGAGCAGAGCTTTCTCACTCTGTTCAGAGCGTCTGCAGAGGAACAAAGCATGACGTGTGAAAGATAACGTTTGTGCAGCGTGTGAAGCGCCGTGCCAGAACATATGGGGCTGTCAGAGGGTCTGGATCGGAGCCGGCACCGAGCTTCAATATATCTAAATGAGGGTCTCTGAGTGGAACCTCGGTGGAACATGTTGGCCGGTTCCCCGGGTCTGCTCCCCATTACAGCGGGAAACTCTGCCCAGGGTCAGCACCTCCTCTGGGCCTCATGAGGAACATTTTCCTAACAGCATACCTCCAGCCTGCAGCGCTGCACCATTACATACACTCAACTGAGGAGGGGGAAAGCACATTTGCGCAAGTACTTGTACGACACCACGTTTAGCTTTAGTTATCCATTACTTCACACGTTAGGTTTCATGATTTTTGAAGTATTAAGTGCACTTTCTAGGTATCTCTACTTTATTTTAGTACTTTGTACTCGTACTCTACCCCGCTTCAGAAGGAAATAGCCATTTTTACGTTATAAACTTGAATTATCTGACTGCTTAAGTGACTTAACAACTTAAAGGGGCCCTTTTTAAGATTCATATCAGTGTTAAGTGTCTCCCCTGTGATGCTTTAATGTTCAAAAAGCTCTTTATTGTTCTCGTTCTGAAGGTACAAGATCATTAAACGTGAAGATTTGCTGGTTTTCCATTTGAAATTTGATTGCATTTCTCACTATTTTCCCATTTTTATGTTCCAAAACCTCAATAAATAGTTTAAAAATGAACATCTAGTGATGTAATATCTACTCGGATAACCATCACAGGGGGACTCTTTCAGTCATCTGAGTTTCATCTGAATGAACCCGAGGGTTTTCCTGATCATACTGCAAACGTTTAGTGCTAACAGTTGTTTTACAGTGTGGTTTTAGTACTTGGTGATACGTTCCTCCCCCTCTGCATAATTGCAAGCAGAGCCAAAAGTATAAAGATAGGAAACATCTACTTCTGCATGAAAACATTTGGGCTAAATAGCTTTTGGAATCTAAGGGAGATGTATGTTTGATGTCGTTGAATGTGTAAAACGTGAGCTGGTCGGGGGACGTGTCCAACTGGGCGCATTTATTACCGTTAATGTCGACACATGTCTGTTAAACGATGTGTGATTGTGCTTCAGATCAAACTCCAAACGAGATATGAGGTAGGTGAAAAACTGCGGGCCAAGCAGCTCTGAATAATTTGTAATAATCACAATCATCTGCGTCAAACAGACAGTGACGTTAATCCCCCCCGACAGCGGATAACTCAGCGCTCTGGCAGCGATTTAAGCGGGACTCTGAAGTCGGGATTTGGACCAGAGAGCGTCTGGTCTGCAGGCTCTGTGTGGGTGGGTGAGTAGTGGAGTCATCGAGCTTTTACCAGAGGGTTCGACGGGAAGCGAGTCGGGGTCGTCCATGAGGGTGGTGTTCTCCTCCCCCGCCAGAGGAACACTCTCCCCCCCGTCAAACATCCCAAACACGGCCACAGAGTACTTTGTTCCCGCCCTGTGGGGAGAAGGAAAGGAAACAACATCAATCTAGACGCTCCTGGTCTTTCAAAAGCTAAATAACCTACGTAACTTAACCCATCTGCAGGATAAGTGGCTTTACGGTGCATACATTAAAATACACGAGGATGATATGGCCCGTTTCACCAGATGTGCATGAAACACATGTCACACTTTGCTCTGGTTTAGAAGGAGTTCAGGAAAGAATGAACCAGGAACAGACAGTGCAGGGTCACGATGAAGTACAAAAGATGTACAGCCCTTCACTAAGGCGGACTAAGGCATCATACTTAGCTCAAACCACTAACTTACTTGCTAGTAAAGCTAGCCAGACTTTGAGCCTGAGTCTGTAGCCAGCTGTTTGCACATAAATGTCCTCTGTGTTCAGGCCTCAGTATTTTCCATAGTTAACAGCCAGTAGGAGAGATCTTTATCCCAGAACATGCAAACATACATTATTTTAAACAATCTGTTAAATGATTCATTGATAATGCTTAAAGACCAGAAATGATGGTCTTTAAATGTTGTTCTTGAGACTTTTCTGATCATTTCTTTAGTTTCCGTGAAGCTTAAAGACTATAGTATTTATAATTATTACACATTTATTTGTGAAAAGGAATAAATATACTAACTGTTCTTGAATGTTTTCACATCTTTTCATGCAATGTCTTTATTTGTGCACAAAAATAAGGCATAAATCTATAAATACCGCTATCAATAAGCAGAATTGGTTTTGATATAACATAGCGACACCCGTCCCTAGCAGCTGGTATCGATGACAGTATTTAAGGCGTCACTCGATGGAGGTGTCATTGGTTTAAAAGTCTCACATTCCTGCCGTCCAGACTACAATACAGTCCCTGGTTTTCAAACATTGCAGCCAGAATATTTAAATATCCAGAAGTTAGAAAACTTACCTCAGTTCCTCTAGAACGACGGTGTTATCGTAGGGACCGACAAGCAGCTCCCCCAGGTCGATATCATTCCCGTCGGGGTGAAACGTCACCTTATATCCCTTCACTTCTCCGGGAGCTGGATCCCAGGAGACCCTGAAACTGGTCTTAGTGGGCTCTGAGGTCAGCAGGTTCCTGGGAGCCTTGTAGGGCGACACTGAAATAGAAGAACCGGCGCAGAACTTCAGGACAAACTCATGCAGGACGAGAACTTAATGCAACTCCATCGATTGGCAAAGGGTTTCGGAAGGTCAGCCACTCCACATTAAAGCCCATCAGTCCATAATACAATACCTTGAACCTGGTGGTTAAAGAAGCCCAGTGTCATGCCGTGTTAGTACTGATAGCGTGTGATTGAGCGTGTGTTCATCAGCTGTGGTTTTAGTGTGCTGGTGAAAAGACGCTGCTTCTTTGCAGCTCCTGTGGCTTAGAAAAAACACATCTCAACAAGTCGTTTAAACTTGAAGTCAGAGAAAAGTTCTTGTGGAAAAAGAGATTAAAATCTGCAACTTGGACGACCGAATAATGTCCGTGTCCAACACAGCATGAGTCGTGTTATCGTTTCCCAAAAACAAGGAGACAAAATAGTCGGACAAGCCAAGTTTCTACATTCGTTTTGCAATAATAACTTGGAGATAGCAATGAAGCCAGTTGAGATCAAAGTCCTTATTCTGACCATAAAGGTTTGATTTTGAAGGAATTTAAAGACTGTTTCCTTTGTAATTAAAGAACAAATAAAGGTCTAAAGTTGAGAAGTAACTCTAACCCTAATCCCAGTGAGACCAAAGAAACCAGTTTTACCCCAAAAGTTAAATTGGAAACATTTAATTTGCGCCTAACATTTTTGAATGCTGACAAACGTCTTTAAAAGTCACTTTAATTGGAAGTCTAAATCCTCACTATAAAGGTTTGATTTTGTGGGAATTCAAACACATTTCCCAAGATTAAACTCAGTCACATAAAGTCATGATGTTGAGTAGGGACCCTAACCCTAACCCAGGTCAAAGGAACTTATTGCACCCAGAAGCAAAAACAACTCATCCATTAGTTATTCCGACTCGCTATAAGAAGGAGCAACGCTGGCCCAAGAGTTCAAGCGAGAACATGAATTTATATCCACTTTTTGATCTCGCAGCTTCTGATTCTGCAACAACTTTCTCCCCCGCAGCACTCGCCACGTACTCTAGATAATTGGGGCTGGAGTTGAACCAATCTCTGGGGGCCTAATCGGGCACCAGCTCCAAACCAGACCTGGAACCTCGCTCGGTGGAAAAAAGACAACGGATGTTTCCTACAGCGTAGACACGGAAAAGATCTGAAGTTCTAAGAGTGAGCTCAGGTTTAAACGTCTTGTTCTGGATGTAGGTGTTTCTGCGGTGTCTGTCAGAGGGTTGAATTATGGACCAAACGTACGTGTCGTTCCTACTCCTTGCCTTGCTTTTCCTTCCCCGCGCTTGTAGATGGGGTGCACGGTGATGTTGTAGGTGGTGGTGGGCTGCAGGCGCTTCATGACCGTGGATTTGCTGGTCCCGGGGATCTTCACGATCATTCCCTCCCCCCCGTCAATCGGAGCGTACTTTAGCCGGTAGTGTGCCACTTTGCCCGGCGCCGGCGTCCACGAGACTCTCATGGTTCGCTCGGTCTCCTCCGACACCGCCAGCCTCTTTCCGGCAGCAGAGGCTGAGAGCAGAGAAGGAATGAATAACATCACTATTAAAGAGTCAGTTTGATTATAATGCCTGTAAGATATATCTTTAAATAATAATAAAGATAAATAACTTGTGAGTGAGCCATAAAACATTACCTGACAACATTCTGTAATTTTAATTCTAATATAATATATTGAGGTTATTCGCAGGGCAGTCATAGGAAACTATTTATTAATGTCATTTTTATTTAGGATAAATGACTCCTCAACCCATATATGCTTCACTAATATATAGATAATAATACATGATATGCATACAGAATAAACATTACTATAAATACATCATTTGAGTGTCAGCATAACACATCTATTGCCAATATTTAGTATAAATTTAATCTGAAATAATATTAAAAAACTCATATTTTCTTGCTTTTAAAGAAATATTTGAACACATATTCAGCCTTTTATGAATGTGGTGCCTGCTTTGATTTGAATATCGCACTCGTCCACACTGCGATAATAAAAGGTTGATGTTTTCGTACTGCCATCAAACCTCATTGAGTGGAACACTCAGTTAATATGATTTATAAGCACATGATTATATCATACACACAGTTTCTTCTGGGAGCTGTTGAACTGCCATAAACAGCTAGTTATTTTTATCAAAAATCCTAAAAACAATCATCATTCTCTCTCTCTATTTCCTTAAGCTTCTTTACTTCCAGGCCAAATGTGATTTCCCTTTCCATCCCTTCGTGATGTGTGTATAACTGCAGGCATAATGTTGAGCAATCCCGCATCATGCCAACACTGGTTATGAATTAGGCGTTCACCCAGAAATGATTTATTGGTGAGGAAATGTTATCCACATTTTCCCTCAGAAACAAACATATGAAATGTACTGATTCAGAATATTCTGCAAGTGATTACAAAAGGGGAATAATATGTAAATTTAACAATCCCAAGGAAAGTTTTTCAGACCGCTTGATTTTGTTTTTATTGGCGGAAAGAAACATGGCATCCAACTTTTCAATGTGTCGATGGATTCGACCAAGTCTGCAAAGCTGGGGAAATAAAAAATACATTTCTGGAGGAAAAAGAACACACGAAAAATGTGTTTTATGAACTCATGAGGTTTCTGCACATGGAGGAAATAAAAAGTACTTTGGGATGTTGCACAATAACAATTTTTATTTATCTGTTGTCTTTTTTCATGTACCTCTGTAAAGTGACTTTGAGCACCTGTAAAATAAATGTATTATTATTATCATTATTATCTTATTATTATTATTATTATTATTATTATTATTATTATTATTATTATTATTATTATTATTATTATTATTATTATTATTATTATTATTATTATTATTATTATTATCATTATTATCATTATTATTATTATCATTATTATCATTATTATTATTATTATTATTATTATTATTATTATTATCATTATTATCATTATTATTATTATCATTATTATCATTATTATTATTATTATTATTATTATTATTATTATTATTATTATTATTATTATTATTATTATTATCATCATTATTATTATCATTATTATTATCATCATTATTATTATTATTATTATTATTATTATTATTATTATTATTATTATTATTATTATTATCATTATTATTATTATTATTATTATTATTATTATTATTATTATTATTATTATCATCATTATTATTATTATTATTATTATTATTATTATTATCATCATTATTATTATTATTATTATCATTATTATTATTATTATTATTATTATTATTATTATTATTATTATTATTATTATTATTATTATTATTATCATCATTATTATTATTATTATTATTATTGTTATTATTATTATTATTATTATTATTATTATTATTATTATTATTATTATTATTATTATTATTATTATTATTGTTATTATTATTATTATTATTATCATCATTATTATTATTATTATTATTATTGTTATTATTATTATTATTATTATTATTATTATTATTATTTTTGTTATTATTATTATTATTATTATTATTATTATTTATTATTATTATTATTATTATTATTATTATTATTATTATTATTTGATCTTTTTCATTTTTTCTTTGAGATTTTATAGTTTTTTATTCTGTTGGTACTTTTACTGTTGTTTATTTGGTTTATTCTTTAACTGTTCTGTATGATTGAAAAAGTACTAATAGAATAAAAAGCAATAAAGTGAAGAGTAGAAATACCAAATAAAAACATTTGAATTATTATAATTATTATAAATAACTGATTTTTATTATTGTTCTTTTTTTAACTGATTTTTCTACTTTTCATTTCCTTTGTTTATTTATTTTATTAGTAATATTCAATTAATTATGGGATATTTCAAGCCTTTATTTTATTGTTTTTCCGTTCTAGATGTATTATTATCGATCTATTTTCCAGTGTGCTATTTGTCTACATTTCGTCGTGCTGTGGGTGGCCTGTTTGTGAAGAGTCACGCGATTGGATTTCTCATGTTTTCCCATATAATAAGGAATGGGGTGACATTTCTAGGGCGTGTTTTCCTCTAATGCAGCGTGTATCCACAGTGCGTCATTCCCTGGCCACACACACATTGAACCAATATCCCCTCACCCATGAATTTGGATATTTCCGAGAGACAGCAGGACTGTCGACACCTTGGTGTGGCGCTCCCATTCGCAGTTTGAAAATAATCAACAATGAATATCCTGATTCGATGAGAGAGCAGAAATCTTTTTGGAGAATGCCAAATGTATGATTATGACAGCTCGGAAATCTACTGTAACAAAGGAAGTATTGATTCGACTCTGGCTCATGTACTTCCTGAGCATCCCTCAGAGGGGTAAAGAATCAAGTCCATCAACCGACCACTGACTTTTATTCACCCTTGCTGACCCTTCCTGTGCTGCACAGGGGCTTTGAATGCACCTTAACATCCAGGCTGTTCAGTAGAGCTGCTCTGTCCTGCATCTTGTTTGTGTTTCATTTGAAATTCTGGTGCATGCACTTATTCTTCGTCTATCTTTTACTGTGGAGCATGTTGTTACCAAGCTTCCAAAGGTGCCCCATCGCCTCACTCATTACTAATTAGGCAACGTAACCAATGGGGTTACTTTGGGTAAATTCACAACAGAAATGCACAGCTTTTGCCCCCAGCTTACCGCGGAAACCAAAAAGAAATGCTGAAAACTTGTTGGCTTGTTTGCACTGTGTTTGTGAATACAGTGGTGCAGGAATGAGTCCTAAAACCTTGACAGTCAGCAATAAATATTGTCTTAGAGGCTGGCAGAAAAAACGCCTTTACACGCACCGCTACGTCATTTAAATAGAGTGGTGCAGGAATGAGTCCACAGACCTGGAAATGAGTCAGCATTTCCTGTATTCTTACCGTCGGTGGTTTCCTGCCCGAGTAGTTGGTCGCTGTTTCTCTCCTCGTAGGCGGCGACCACAGAAACCTGGTAGAGCGTCTCCGGACTCAGCCCCTCCAGCACCGTGTCGGTCACGTCTCCCGGCACTGTCTTGTCTCTGACTTCTGCCGAGAACAGCGACTTCCATCGGACGTGGTACATCTTCACGTTCCCGGGAGCCGCCGTCCAGGACGCCGCAAAGCTGGATTCGGTCACGTCGCTGGTGACCAGGTTTTTAGGAGGACCCACCTCTGAAAAACAACCAGCAAATGGATTAGGAACACTGATTGCAATGGTTTCTAAAACATAAACTCCTTGATTTTTGGAGAAATAGTGCCAACAAATTCCCCAAAATGTCCTCTGAGACACAAAACCATTTATATTTATTTCGCAATACTGACATTAAGGAGAATATCCTTGAGGAAAGTTCAAATGAAAGTTCTTATCCTGCCCATATTGGGATGATTTGATTGTGGGGTAATATAGGCAAATATTCCTAATCAGATAAAAGACGATGAAGGGGATTAGTCTAAATTACTGGACACAATAAACAAAGAAACACATCCATGAGTCGTCACTTTTCTGGACCGAAACGTTAATATTTCTAGAGGATTCGTTCCCTGATTTTGTGAAGAATGGTGCTTTAAAATTCCCTAAATATCCTCCCAAAAACAGATGTTCTAAATCTCTACTGTAAGCAATTTCTCTTTAGTATAAAGTCAGTGTGGTTGTTTTTTTAAACCATCCCTCTCTTTTGAAACAAAGGAACTGTTTGGCACATACTGCTTCAAACAACAGTCTTTTAAAAGGTCATGGAGTGGACAGAAGAACAGAAGAAGACACCACACTAATAAAGGGCAGAGACGCCTGGAGAAAAATGCAGTATTTGAAATATTTCGGAGGACATTTCTGCTTCATTAGCGAGAGAAAGCGTGCAGAGACAGGAGCCGAGGGAGAGGAAAGACATAAAACATGTCGGGAACTCAAAGTGTCCGCTACGCCCACGAGAGGAAGAAATGTCTTTATTGGGTTTTATTTATTGGACATCTTTACTTCATCAAATCAGAACTTCCTAGATGTCATTTTGCAGACTTTTACATGTAGTTTTACCTTCCAACTAGCCTCTGGTGACATAACTTCCTAACTTGCGTTCTTGTTGGTTTTAGGTTTATCACTTTGGTTATTTCTGTGGTTTTGGCAAACAGGTTTTACTAAATGGCAGCCGTCCATGGATGTTAACAAGGGACAGTCTGGGTTAGATTTATACTAAGATGTATCTATCTTTTCTATAGAGCTCCTTTTGTGCAGGTTATCTGTTCCTCTGCCAAAGAAATATTCTATAATGTCCAATAATTTCACCCTTACTCTAATTAACCCAAAACAGACCCTAAATCAACCCTTGATGGAGTAACTGAATGGCATCGCCTTACAAAAATGCGCTCTCTGCTTCGCACTCAGAGCTACAAACACATATCAAAATGTTTGCAGAGGTTCTTCATGACCTCAACTCTCTGTTGGCTGCAGCGAACAGAAGCCAAAAACCCGTAAAGATTTATTTAAATAAATATAATTTCCTGACCACAGAGGCTCGTGTTTCTGCGGGCAGACGTACGGTCACTTTCCTACAGTACACACACACAGGAAATATTTGTGAAAGATTGGAAAACGAGTTTGAAGAGGAGGAGGGATATCAAAGTATAATCTTTCTGGGGTTTAGAGAAGGTGACAGCATGTACAGTGGGAAATAAAGTGACGATTCTCATAGAAGATCAGATATAGTCAAGAAAGTGAGCATCTGATAAATCACATTTAACCAATCTTTAAGATAGTAGAGAGCAAAACACAGGAGTCAAAGTGACGTGGGAACAAAGTGACGTGGGAACAAGGTAACGTGGGAACAAGGTAACGTGGGAACAAGGTAACGTGGGAACAAGGTGACGTGGGAACAAGGTGACGTGGGAACAAGGTGACGTGGTGACGTGGGAACAAGGTGACGTGGGAACAAGGTGACGTGGGAACAAGGTGACGTGGGAACAAGGTGACGTGGGAACAAGGTGACGTGGGAACAAGGTGACGTGGGAACAAGGTAACGTGGGAACAAGGTAACGTGGGAACAAGGTGACGTGGGAACAAGGTGACGTGGGAACAAGGTAACGTGGGAACAAGGTGACGTGGGAACAAGGTGACGTGGGAGCAAGGTGACGTGGGAGCAAGGTGACGTGGGAACAAGGTAACGTGGGAACAAGGTAACGTGGGAACAAGGTAACGTGGGAACAAGGTAACGTGGGAACAAGGTAACGTGGGAACAAGGTAACGTGGGAACAAGGTGACGTGGGAACAAGGTGACGTGGGAACAAGGTGACGTGGGAACAAGGTGACGTGGGAACAAGGTGACGTGGGAACAAGGTGACGTGGGAACAAGGTGACGTGGGAACAAGGTGACGTGGGAACAAGGTGACGTGGGAACAAGGTGACGTGGGAACAAGGTGACGTGGGAACAAGGTGACGTGGGAACAAGGTAACGTGGGAACAAGGTGACGTGGGAACAAGGTAACGTGGGAACAAGGTAACGTGGGAACAAGGTAACGTGGGAACAAGGTAACGTGGGAACAAGGTAACGTGGGAACAAGGTAACGTGGGAACAAGGTAACGTGGGAACAAGGTAACGTGGGAACAAGGTGACGTGGGAACAAGGTAACGTGGGAACAAGGTAACGTGGGAACAAGGTAACGTGGGAACAAGGTAACGTGGGAACAAGGTAACGTGGGAACAAGGTAACGTGGGAACAAGGTGACGTGGGAACGTGGGAACAAGGTAACGTGGGAACAAGGTAACGTGGGAACAAGGTAACGTGGGAACAAGGTAACGTGGGAACAAGGTAACGTGGGAACAAGGTAACGTGGGAACAAGGTAACGTGGGAACAAGGTGACGTGGGAACAAGGTGACGTGGGAACAAGGTAACGTGGGAACAAGGTAACGTGGGAACAAGGTGACGTGGGAACAAGGTGACGTGGGAACAAGGTGACGTGGGAACAAGGTGACGTGGGAACAAGGTGACGTGGGAACAAGGTGACGTGGGAACAAGGTGACGTGGGAACAAGGTGACGTGGGAACAAGGTGACGTGGGAACAAGGTGACGTGGGAACAAGGTAACGTGGGAACAAGGTAACGTGGGAACAAGGTAACGTGGGAACAAGGTAACGTGGGAACAAGGTAACGTGGGAACAAGGTGACGTGGGAACAAGGTGACGTGGGAACAAGGTGACGTGGGAACAAGGTGACGTGGGAACAAGGTGACGTGGGAACAAGGTGACGTGGGAACAAGGTGACGTGGGAACAAGGTGACGTGGGAACAAGGTGACGTGGGAACAAGGTGACGTGGGAACAAGGTAACGTGGGAACAAGGTAACTTGGGAACAAGGTAACGTGGGAACAAGGTAACGTGGGAACAAGGTAACATGGGAACAAGGTAACGTGGGAGCAAGGTGACGTGGGAACGTGGGAACAAGGTAACGTGGGAACAAGGTAACGTGGGAACAAGGTAATGTGGGAACAAGGTAACGTGGGAACAAGGTAACGTGGGAACAAGGTAACGTGGGAACAAGGTAACGTGGGAACAAGGTAACGTGGGAACAAGGTAACGTGGGAACAAGGTAACGTGGGAACAAGGTAACGTGGGAACAAGGTAACGTGGGAACAAGGTAACGTGGGAACAAGGTAACGTGGGAACAAGGTAACGTGGGAAATGGAGATCCTAATAAAGACATACTGTAAGGGCATTTCAATTGATAGGTTTCATTACTGGCTGGGAAACCACATCAAACTGTAAGTTACTTCTGATGTGTTCTGCTTCAGTAATGTGCGTATTAGTTTCTTTCTGCCTGTTATTGCACAGTGGCCGTCACTCAGTTTTCACCACAAAGACGCCACTGCAGCCGTCATTAGCTCGGAGCTGCTGCCAGATTTTATCTGCTTCAAGGAGCGCTGTCTCTCAAAGCTGAGAGCCAAGTCTGGATGCTTTGAGAGAATAACAGCCACAGAGAGCCTTCAGATGCAGAGTGGAATATCTGGCAGACCTCAAATGAACTCAGACCTATTTTTCCATAAAGAGGCTAATCTGAACAAAACCGCAGGAAGTGTAACGATATTTCACTGTTCTGCATAGATCTGTCTATCTGAACAGTCACTCAAAATGAGAGAGTTCTTGCGAATTCATGTCTGACTATCACACAACTTCTGTCCACACTGAATCCGTTAATGCTCTCCTGTTACTTCTACAGTCCAGCTGTGTGCTAGAATTTAGACTGAGGAGACCTTACTGGAGAGTCTGATGGGCGGTGTTTGTAATCACACATGTTTTCTGTTGTAAAATACACTTGTGATAATATGCAACAGCAAAAAGTAGTCTACTAATAGGTTGTCAGGAGCAGTTTTTAACTCACTAGCGATCTCGCTCAAACCAGCTGCTTCCTTTTATGGAGTTTTGTAGTAAAATGAAGTCATGAACGCCTTACTTCAGTCACTCTTAATACACTGCAGCGCTTTCAACGCAAGTGGCACGAGTAAACAGAAACCGGAACCAGCCAGAGAAGGTCCAATAAAAAAAATCATCTGTTATATTTTGATGCTTACACTCGTTTGCATTTGTAAATATGGAGTAAGAAATGCATGCAAAGTTTCCATTCAGTAACGTCACGTCATACGGGTCTGAAATCTACACTGTCCTGGTTAATATCAAAGTGTTTGGGGTCTTTCCAAATGACTCGGTGAAAAAAAGCAGAGGCTTTGCAGCCCATCAGCTGCAGTCAGGTTTACAGCAACTACTGAGTTCCCATTTATACAAACGTCCCCAGACTTTATCCTCGGATCTGCCGGGCCGTTTGTTTGACCGAATGTGTGACCTGAATTCCCTTTGATTTATCACCCAGAATGCATTGTAACCTGCTGCTGCTTTTTTGGCACGTTGGAGAGCTTTCCATTTTAACTTTGATTTGGTCGTAAACAGAACTCCCCCTGTGCCCGACACACCTTCATATGTGCTCCTACTGTACAGTAAAGGGTTTACAATAAGAACGTGTGAGCTCACTGGGTTTAATATGGGTACAGTATCAGGGCAGTTTTCCACTGCGCATCTGAGCAGGTTTAGCCCTGCATGTGAGGGGAAAGAAAGGCATGTCTGGAGGCCACAATTCATAACTAGACCTTGAATGCAACACGGCGGAACGAATGCCCTGTCGTGTTCCAGTACGGGAAAACCTGAAGCAATTGGAAAAAGGGAAACAGAAGAGGTTGTATTGAATGCATGACGACCAGAGAGGCATCTGTGCAGAGACTGTGGACAACACTGTTAAATACCAGGCAAGCCTTTACAAGGTGGAGGAGGACAGGCAGGAAACAGAGACAGGGAAATACAGGAGTTAGTGAAATAAGAGGGTAGATGGGAAAGACACAAGGTGAGAAACAGACACATGGAGACGGAGACATAAACACAGGAAGACAGAAATAGCGGCAGGAATGAGTCAGTCCTCCCTGCTCTCAGCTGCACTGCATTCCTGTCCGGTCTTGCTGCTTCTCATCTCTACCTGCCGGGTCCACTTTTACTTTTACTCTTAACTGTCTGCGTGAGCGGCAGCAGTGAGACAACACACTCCTCATGAGAGGGTTAGCTCTGACATGATAGCATCTGCAGGGACAGCAGCACACAGTGAGCAAAAGGGAAAGACAGAGGAGAATCACAAGCTAAATGTCCTGCTTGTGGACTTCATTAAGCCCTTTTACACGTGCACTGCATCCCTGATACGATGGATGGGATGTGATGAAACCTTCTTGTTTCCAAACTTCACTTGAATCCTGAGCTGGAACTCTCACTCTGTACTTTAGACCTTTGGGGTTCAGAGACCATGGTACCAAAGCATGGCTCAATTAACCAATTAGCAAGTGGTAGCTAGCTGGCACTGTTATCCTTCGTGGTAGCAAACCATTACAGACCGCTCTCTAGAATGAACGGTCATTTCTTTTTGCCACTGGTCTATGAACTAGACAGTGGAAAAAACACATGTATACAGTGTACTTGTGGTGCTGTGAGAGCCGGGAAACCACTGTTGCTAACATTATGTAGCCTAGGTGGCTAGTATGAAAACGGTTTGCCGTACTTCACACTGGGACGCAGATGCAACTATAGAAGAATTGAGACACAATCCTTGGTTTCTCTTGTGGCTAGCGTTGAAGGGTTAGGGAAAATTCAAGGAAGGCCAAAGAGCCTCTGGAAAATTTGGAAACAAATGACCAGAAAATGTGCCGCTTCTCCAGATATTATCCAAAGATCGCACGGCTTTACTCAGTAGCTTCAAGGGTCAGTGGGACATGAACCCCATTGGTGTAAAAGATAAATGTTCTGTACTTGTACAGCTCTTCATCGGGTCTTCTGGACCCCTCAAAGCGCTTCACATACTGCAAGTCATTCATCCATTCACACTCATTCATGCGGAGCAGCACCACTTGCTCTAGGGAAGCTAACACTCACACACACTCACACACACTGACACACCGTTGGCCATCGGGAGCAGCTTTGTGAGTAACCTGTTATTACAACTGACAGGAATGCTAAGAAAAAGAGCCCAGTAAAGGATTATATTCCACGTCACGCCTTTATAAAACGAGCTGTCTTCTGATCTCCGTCCTCTCTCTCCGTCTCACCACCTCTCTTGCTCGGGCTGTTTGTTATTCCTCTCCCGTTACAATAAGCCTCTCTTGGCATTGAAAGTAACATCAGACAGAAAGTCGTGTTCAAACATTAACCTGGAAGCGATGTTTGTTTTTACAAGCTGGGTTTTGGTCGACGCAGGACTTATTCGTAGCAATTACAGCAAACCTCAGACATTAGCTGTGGTTGTTGCAGAGAAACATAAAGATAATCCCTGAATCTGGAGGATCAGCGGGTCACAGCTGCCAGACATAACGTGTAGTTGTGTTGCTTTGCTTTTGAGGACATAAACTCACTCTTGATAAGGGCTGTATCTTAATTTGGAAAGAAATAAAGATTCTGTTCCTTAACTAAAGGATATTGGAATCTTTAAGCCTGAAATAATCACTATTTTTGATGATAATGAATAAAAGGCCTCTATATGATGGGAAATTGTTACTTAAGATTACCAACCAATATGGGAGTCATACTTAGCTTTTCAGACTCTTTTAGCTCCTCACTTTGGTTTAATCGCAGTGAATCCAGCAGCAAACAAGCTCTAATATTCCCTAGGTATACTTCCTGCTCACCAGCAAGCTATTTAGAGACGAGCTTGGGAAGAAAGGGAAGTATTTAGCAGCTAATGAGACATGCACTCCCTGTATGAAAGGGATACGTTGCTGAAGGAGGAATGTAAGTTGTACTTTTTGCTTCTTGTTTTGGTTTGCTGCACATTTATGGTCTGGTTTAGTCTCACAACCAAACAAAACAGCAATCATACACAGTTAGACTCTAGCTGGTAAAGAAACTAAACCGGAGCTAAAGATAGGAGGATATCAGAGCTGAACACTGACTCTGGCTTGGTGTCTAGCTGCTTGTTTTTTACCGTGTCTTTCAGATGGAAATTCGAAAGACCGAAAAGACCATTGTTTGAGCAGATTGGCCGGTGGAGACTATGGGAAAAGCTACAGGGCTGCTCATTTCAAAACAAGAAAGGACTGTCTTACCTTCTAGCGTGGTGCCCTGTCCCTCCAGGGCGTCGCCCATGCCGGACGGGTATCGGGCGCTGATGGAGATGTCGTACTGGGTCCCCGGCTGCAGGTTCTTCAGCAGCGTCGCCCTGTTGTTGCCCTTCACCGCCATCTCCTTCCTGGGGCCGCCGGCGGAGGGTTGGAACGCCACACGGTACTGCAACACACCACCAGGAGCCGGCTCCCAGGAAACCTTCATGGAGGACACGGTCTCCTCGAACACCCTCAGGTCACGGGGGGATCCTTTGGCTGGGAGGAGCGGGAAACAAGGTCAGAGGATGAAGCCGGAACAAGAATCGGTTTTGTTTTGCTGTGTTGATTTCTGCATCATAGAGAAACTTGCTTTACAATTCTCATGTTGTAAGTGACTAACATAGTATTCCTTAAGTTCAGAGACCACCGGACCGTCCAGAGACCACCGGACCGTCCAGAGACCACCGGACGTTCAGAGACCACTGGACGTTCAGAGACCACTGGACCGTTCAGAGACCACCGGACCGTCCAGAGACCACCGGACCGTCCAGAGACCACTGGACGTTCAGAGACCACTGGACGTTCAGAGACCACTGGACCTTCCAGAGACCACTGGACCATCCAGAGACCACCGGACCGTCCAGAGACCACTGGACCTTCCAGAGACCACTGGACGTTCAGAGACCACCGGACCGTCCAGAGACCACTGGGCCGTCCAGAGACCACTGGACGTTCAGAGACCACTGGACCGTCCAGAGACCACTGGACGTTCAGAGACCACTGGACCGTCCAGAGACCACCGGACCGTTCAGAGACCACTGGACGTTCAGAGACCACTGGACGTTCAGAGACCACTGGGCCGTCCATTGTTAGTCACATTTCTACTAAAAGTCATGCAATTTCCCATAAAGTTCAAAGAAAACTGATGGGATGTAAGGGTATTTTTTCAGTATTTGACTGCTGGCAAGTCTGACATGTCCCCGACCAAGACTCTGAACTCCAGTTGATCCACTGACTTAAATCGTACTGGTAAAGCATAATTACAGTCGTGTTCTTGTAAATTCTCGGTCACCTTCCTTGAAATCTTGACATTTTCCCATTAAGTTCAAAGAAAACTAATGGGAACGACGTAATGGTTTTCTTTGAGTATTTGACGTCTGAAATGTCCTCTGAGTTCGTCAGAGTGCTTATTTTGTGCACAGTAGAAAACTGCTAAGCTCCCAGGATGTGATTTAGTGTAAGTAGGGCAGGTTCAAACAATTCCCCCTTTGAAAGGAATTGTTAAAGTAAGTCGCTGACTCATCTGCTGTTAACGCCTAGTGCCGAGTGTTACTGAGGGGTGTTTTATTGTGGATCGGCCTTTGTGTATTTTTCCTACTTAGTAATGAAAATGTCAAGGATTTAAAAGTGAAATGCACTTATTTTTTCCCTAATAGTTCTCAGAAAAACAGTGATTCCTAGCGGCTGCTGTAACCTCTGTGCCACTACGGTGGAAAAGACTTCGATTCATAGTTTTCAAATCGAGTCATGGCACGGTAAACATTGTAATAGGAACAATATTGTAAGCCATACAGGGGTGGGGGGGGGGACCATGAATCCATCTGAGAGCCAGCTGGGTGTTTGATGTCAAAGAGGTGCAAGCTGGGATTAATCCTGCTGCCTCTTTTTATAAACCATCAAAAAAGAAATCCACCTCAGACGACAAGCAGCTGCTCCCCGTGTCTGAGGAGGGCTCTCAGACACGGGGAGGAAGGCTGTTGCCATGGAAGACAGGAATATATATTATGTTTATTTCCAGGGCTCAAGGTCGACAATCTTAAGACAAGTGCTTCCTCCCTGACGCCTCTGACGCTAACAGGAGATAGTCTCCCGTCCAGAGTCTTGGAAGGATCCAGAACATCACGGTCCAGAGTGCGAAGGGAAACTCTCCTACGCTTTCCTTCCTCGTTGTTTATGAGCACATCTTGGCCCGCAGCTTTCTGTGCTTCTGTCTGTTTTTCATTCCTTTCCCTGTAAGGCAGGGGCAGATCTGAGGCGCGATGGGTGGCAGGTTGTACTAACACCGCAAGAAGTAAGCAGTTCCTTCGGGGTCATATATCTGGGCCACATGAAGACACTTTAGAACAAAAACACTTGGAGCCAAATAGAGTCACTCAAGATGTCAGAGAGGAGTCCGGACTTATTTCCACCGGGGTCTTAGAATGACGCAGATAGATGGAAACACAGCTTGCACCCAGAATGTTTTCATCATCCATCATTTCAAAGGTTCTTTTGAGATGGTTTTAACCGTCCCGAAGCACAAACAGAGAGAGAGAGACATCTGCAGGCACCTGTTGTGGATCAGAACCAGTGACTCAACCATTACCTAACCAGCAGCTCACATTTCAGCAGACCCAAAATCGTTTGTAGTTTTGGAACAAAGACTCGCCACCTTTTTGGAGTTTGTGGAGTCCGAGCATTTACTGTATTTTCATTTTTTAAAAAGAGAAGGATTTAAAGACTTTTGGGAAACCAGTTTCACCTGGACCTTGGTCAATGGTTTGGGTTATTTGAAGTGAATATCTGTACGTTTCTTGTTGTTCTGAGCTTTTATCTTCATGGCGTGTTGCACTTATTGTAACACGCTTGGATAAATGCATCAGAAATGTAACGTACAAGAACTTAGTTGCTGGGACATCTTTAGCTAAACTACAATCAGAAAATGAATTGAAAGCTCAGTGTTTTTATTTATTTTGTCAGAACTTGTATTTCTTTTCTCCTCCAATGATCTTCAGAAAGTCATTCCCGCCTCCGTACATCAACTTGGGGTGCCCGTGCTTTATCGACTGCAGCCCAAAGACTGTGGACCAGCATCCCCCTCCCTATCAGATCGGCCCCCTGCTTGAAATCCAGGCTATAAAACAACTTTTACTCTTTAGCCTTTGACTCCTCATCCGGCTGATAGTGTCATACCTATGGATTTGTCTATTTGTGCATATGAGTCGTGTGTACGTCGTTTCTTTACTCATTTGTTCTATGAAAGGTTGAGTTCTCTACAGCACTTCGGTCGGCATGGGTTGTTTTTAAATGTGCTTTTTAAATATATGCAAGTAAAAAAGGATGAAAACTTGGTATTCTGTGCTTTTTCCTGAAGCTCTGCACATGTAAAACCTATAATATTGACATGCTTTCAGCCATGTGTACTGCAGCATCTCCTTATTTACTTCTCATACCATTACTCATTCAACATCAGCCCAAACAACTGCATTGTAACAGCTGTTCCCAGTTTGTTCTCGTCTAAAATTCATATTTTCTTTGTGTATTTATTGAGTTATATTTAATTTATTTAACACAAGTTATTATTGTGAGAGACTCACTCAGTATTCGAGTATTCTCAGTATTCCAGTGACTTAACAGGATCTGTTTTTTTATCACATTGACATACTTGGGCCTCCATACTTTGGGTGTCTGTTCTGCGTTTCCCGTCATAATCGTGTTAACTCCAACTGCCATGCGTCTGTCCCATTACCAAACACTGACCCTGAGCCCCCTTTTTTTTTGTTGCATGATATTGTTTATAGTTTGAATAATTGGCTCCTTGTGAAGAAGAACAGCTCTTGCTACTAGCTGTTTCTCTTTGCACCGTCACCATGGTGGCACAAACACCACCTGGATTGCTTTTGATGCAGAAGAAACAGATTAGATTTTATGGTTGTGTCACAATCTGAAATAATAAGGAGCATGTTTTCAAAAAATAAAGTCATGTGACCGTGCTGTAGTTCCTTTATAGCCCAACATTAGCCTCCTTTAGCTTAGCGGTGGTGACATGAAGTCATGTGACCGTGCTGTAGTTCCTTTATAGCCCAACATTAGCCTCCTTTAGCTTAGCGGTGGTGACGTGAAGTCATGTGACCGTGCTGTAGTTCCTTTATAGCCCAACATTAGCCACCTTTAGCTTAGCGGTGGTGACATGAAGTCATGTGACCGTGCTGTAGTTCCTTTATAGCCCAACATTAAGTTTTGACTTCAAAAGGGGTGTTAATGTTCTAAAGATAAAAAGTAGTTACCTTCTTTGGTGGTGCCCTCAGTCTCCAGTGGCACCCCAGAGTTGGATCTATATTCAGGTGTGACGGTGACACGGTACTTGGTTGTAGGCTGAAGCTCCTGCAGCACGATGGACGTCTCTCTGCCAGCGGTGGTCGTCTCTATCCTCGATCTGTCGTCTCCTACAGGTTCGTATGTCAACTTGTAGCGAGTGACGTCTCCTGGAGCCGGCTGCCATGACACTCTGAAGCTGTCCGTGGTCTCTTCGGAGACTCTCAGGTTCTGCACAGAGCCTTGTTCTGCAGCAAACATTAACGAATGAGCTTTAATGCTGGTGCAAAGTAATGCATTTCTGGGTTTTAGTACTCATTCCTGCACCACAGTATTTGCAAGCTTTAAAGCAATAACTACCTCGAGTCCACATACCTTCTAAAGTGGTCTCATAGCCGGTCACAGGCAGGCTGTTCCCTTTGTCGTACTGAGCTTGAACGTTGACTTCATAGCGGGTGAGCGGGGTGAGGTGGGGGAGGACGGTGGTGAGCGTCTCCCCGGGGACAGACATGGACACGTAGTGCCCGTCGTCGCTGTTCGCCGGCCTGAACCGGACCAGGTAGGACTCCACGTCGGTGGCGTCGATCTCCCACGCTGCCCTGAAGCTCCGGGAGCCGACCTCGGAGAAGGAGAGGGCCCGGGGCTGGGTCAGGCCTGGAGAAAGAGGAGGATAATCAAGTTTAAATCAACTGCTCTTTCTTTATCGTGAAGATTTGCTTTACTACTTTTGATCCCAGCTCGACTAAAACAGCCGTGGGTTTTTGAAAAACCCAATAAATACATTTTGAAAACACTGAGAAGCAAACGAAGAGAGGTTGGGACAATGCTTTGGAGACATTGGCATCATGATTCATCCTTTGTTTAGTTGAGTTTATTCCGCACATCTCAGACCAACATGAGTTAAGGACAAGTATTCAACATCTTAACGCCAACACAATGATTTCTTTGGAGCCATAAAGAAGTGCCAGATTTGTACCTTATATCAAACCTGTGCTCTCTCCAAAACTGCCGTGTAAAGGGAAATGACTGTGTTAGTGAAAGGAGTCTGGTTGTTTCAAACAAAGGATAAATAATGGTTTCATATCCCCGACACGCAGTCACAATATTCTTAAAGTAGCGTTGACCTCAGCTAGTATTTATCTTTAGCATGGTTATAAACTGCACCAGTCCACACCAGTGATGGCGTAGCTTCCCGCGGGGACGCCTGTCTATTTCACAACAGAACTTCCAAACATCCAATCTATCCCTTTAAAAGTTGATTCTTTCAAACACTGAAAGCAAATGAAGGAATCCAGAGGGTGGAGGAAGTGCTGACCTTCATGCTATTTAATTAAGATGTATAATAATCTGCAAGCCGTCTGACAGCTCCATCTTTCAAGCAGGCGGTGGGGGGGGGGGGCTCCTGCACACATCTCCTTGTTGACAAGTCATTATTATATAAGAATTATATAATGGGCAATCAAAGCTGGTGTGAGTCACATTGTGCTGGCAAACCTGTAGGAGAGTCATTTATATTTCTGGGTAAAAAAGTGCATTTGTGAGGAGCTCTCGACTGCCAGATGTTCGGGGGTTGGCTAATGAGTTCAGCACGGAGGAGGATGCATTTCAAAACGGACACGTGACGGACAACACACCTGACACTCGTTTAGACAAATGCACAGAAATCTCTGCAACACTATTTGACCCGGTTGTGATATTTCCTCGCGAAGGAACCTCTCGCTGCCCTTGAAAGATCAAAAAGCCGGACATGTGTTTAACACATTGAGGCGAGGAGGAGGAGGAGGAGGAGGTTGGAAATGTGACATGAGAGTAATTGTGTGCACATGGAGGAGTGTTGGTGCTTTCTCCTCCATAGAGGATCGTCTGACTGCTGCAGTAATTAATTGTTCAAATGTTGGTTTGATCGTTACAAACGCTCTAAATCAGGAGAGCTGACAGGTAGTTCTCACGCTTCAATTCCCAGCACTTCATTGTTCCTCACAGCACATAAACAGTAAATAAAGTACATTTTTATGATCTAAAAACTGTTGCAGCTGATCAGGCTTCATGAAATATGCTGAAAAGTAAATATCAAAGAGCTCCAGAAATAATTCTACATATTTGTGTTTTTAATACACAGCTATGAGCAAAGTCGTTCAAAAGTTAAGACTTTTATGACTTATTGATATTTTATCACGGTGGTGGCGAAGAGTTACGGTAAGGGACTTGGCTTGGGAACTTGGAGGTCACCAGTTCAAGTCCCGGAGAGACCAAGTGCTTCTGAGGTGTCCCTGAGCAAGGCACCGTTCCCTACGCTGCTTCCCAGCCACTGCTCTTAGAGCTCTAGGGTTTGTCCGTTTTCGTTCACAACAAGCTTGTTTCCCAGGTTAAACAACGCAAGCATACCAAGTATAAGCAGGCAATTGGGTGAACCATTCCCACTACCAAACAATGGGTAAACAACTTGCAATCATCCTCCCAACACTTGATTATACTGCATGAGTGGGAGTCGGCTGCCTCGCCCAGAGTGACAAATGACAGACGTAGGTAACGTCTGCACAAAACTGAAATCAAACTCTAACCATGTAATTCATATTATCCACCTTAAGAGCTGAACAGAGGTTCCAACTCAACTTTAAAGCAATAGAAAACAGCAAATTGTGCTGGGAAATATACAGATAGTTACGGTAGTCATTTCCTTTTGACGGTAGATAATCGAATACAGAACATATTTCATATATTTTAACCGAAGATAATCTCTTTTCTGACTCAAACCAGTAATTATAGACCAGATAAGTTATCAATAGAAGAATCAAATCTTTCTCTGCAGTTTGCACAAAATGAGTAAAGCGCACTATCATCCGCATAGAGCTTTAAATGAAAGCAGATACTAAAATAAGGTCTTCCAGCATTTCCTTTCTGACTCCGACCAGCATCAAAGAAACACATGCTAGAACAAAGAGGTAATAAATAGATCTCATCTTTCTCTGCAGTAAAGCATGGTATCATCAGCATAGAGTATGAAAGCAACATGACTTACGTCTCTGGATGATGTTGCGGAGCTCTTGCTCGATCCTCAGGCAGATGGACTGCGTGAGTTCTTTGGAGATCCTGGTGAAGGCGTCAAAGTCCTCCACGGTGTACACATGGGTGCTCGCGGGCTCATTGGCGATAGCCTCCAGCTCGGATCGCACGGCGTCCTTAACGCCCACCGCGAAAATCTCCACGTCGGCGTTCCTCAGCTTGGTGGCCGGCTCGCGGAAGGCGTCGGAGGACTTCCCGTCCGTGATCAGGATGTTGACTCGCGGGACGTTGGGTCGCGCCCCTCTGTTGGCCTGGAAGATCTTCTCTCTCACGTAGGTCATGGCCCGGCCGGTGTTGGTGGAGCCGCCGCGGTACGGGAACGTCCTCACCGCCTTGACCACGGCGCCCTGGTCGTGGTGAGTGCTTAGGTAGAACTCGGTGTGAGGGTCCCTGCTGTACTGGACCAAGCTGATCTGGACCTTATCCGGCCCGATGTCGAAGGAGGTGACCAGCACCTCCAGGAACGCTCGCACTTTGGCAAAGTTAGCCAGACCGATGCTGTAGGAACCGTCGACCAGGAGGACCACATCGGCTTGCACATCAACGCCAAGAGAACACTCTGAGATCAGAAACACAGAGACAGGGTTCTCATTAACCAGACTAACTATTTAAATCTGTCTCAAGCTTGTATTAGAAGACTTTTCCTCCTTGGAGTGTCTTTTTTTGAGGCTCAATGATGATTGAATATTGTTTTTTGCCCATCAAGCACTATACTGATTAAAATTCTTGAACAGCAGACTCAGGCTGATGAGAGGCAGGCGTCTGTTGGGCGTCTGTCAGCCAGTTGTTTGGGAAGCAACCCAAGTAGTACTGTACGACGTTCAGAAGGGTCTGTCTTTCCTAATTAAGGCTTGTTGTGAAAGGTATTTACAAGTCAAAGCGGGTAATTATGTCCACTACAAAATGAAAGCAAGGAAAAGTGGAGGTTTTTGATGCCGATTAAAAGGATTGTTGAGTGTCTAGCACGGAGGTAAAGCCGGTGAGCTATTCGATTAGCTTTGTGTCGAAGGAGAAGCAGGAGAAGTAAGCAGCATGTCTGTGAATCAAATCCTTTTTCTAACCTTAAAAACAAACAATAAAGTATTTTCTAAAACTTTGAAGGCTCTGTAGAAACCGCCTTAGTGTCCGTTGTAAAGGACAAACCTTCATTGGGTCAGAACATCCAATAAAAAGTCAAAACCAACTCGTTTGCAGATCGTCCCTCCTCTGTGTCCTACTCACCCAGCGACACTTTGACAGGCTGCGTCTTCTGCATGAGGCTGATGGGCTCGCTGGGCATCAGGCCGTTCAGGGCGAACAGACTGATCTCGTACTCCGTGTCTGGGGAGAGGTCTCGGACCAAAACGTAGGTCTGCGTCGGGCCCACATAAAGCTCCTGCCGCTTGCTCCCGGCCATCATCGGGATCATCTGCACCTTGTATCCGGTAACCTCTCCGAGGGACGCGTCCCAGGTCAACCGCATCGACTTTGATGCCAACTCCAGGACTTGGAGGTTGGAGGCCCGCTCGACAACTGCAGAAATATGAATAGATGTAGACATAGTATCTATGGCGTTGGTGTATAGCAGGAGAATCTTAAGGGCTTCTTATTCTGGTTCATAACTGACAAAAAATAATCTGGTTTGCTTAAAAAAAACCCGATGAAGATCCAAACCCAAAACCCAAACCAATACAAACGAAATGAAGATTACAATAAGGAGTAGTTATACAGGACCAAAGTGACGCATTATTCACTCCAGGTATTTCACATTTCTTGACCCCCCCTCACCTTCTTCTCCGCTGACGAGTGAGTTGAGTTGATTGTCGACCCCAGCGCACACCTGAGTGATGAGCTCGCTCTGCACGCTCTTGATCAGGTTGAAGTCGGCGACGCTGTAGATGTGACTCCTGTGAGGCTCGGAGGCCATGAGGTTCATCTGGTCTTCGTTTGCCTGCTGGACGCCTGAAAGAAAGAGAGATTTCAGAGCATGAACGCAGGGGACAGGTTCCATTGCAATTGTCACAGCCTGCTAGAATTAGGGACATTGACATTTCCTATCTGAAAGGCAGTTCAGACTCAAAGCAGTGGTTATAAACCCACTGGCATCAGGAGGATCACTGCGTCAATAAGAGTGGACTCGCTCCAGGTCTGTAAATACTGGCTGAAATTAGCAATCCATAAAGACGTGCGGTGAAACGCATTAAAAGCTCCCATAACCAATCAGAAGCCTCCGCTGTTTTATTCTACTCGCGCTGGAAAGTGTGACAGCATGGGCAGTAAATATGAAACCGGTTTTTACAATCCTATATCCTCGTCCACTTTTAGTAAATCTGTGAGCCGTTACTGAAGGAGCTTTAATCAAAGTCTGACGTCTTAAACAACTAAATGGGAAAGACACCATGTCCTTTTACCCAAATACTGTCCTTCAGTGTGCTGATCTTTACATTTCTGGATAGTCTCCAGCTTTACAGAAGGAAATCATCTTTATTTTACATGTTTTTTGAACGGTTGCACTTGGAGAACTGCTCTACTTCTAACAGATAATGCTGATATTGTCCTGTCTCTCCTTCGTTCCATCTTTTCTTCATCATATATATCTGACTGTATAAAGTTGTATTGTTTTTGCATTCATAAAGTCTGAAATATATCATGTTCTCTGACCAATTAACGTATAAGTAAAGAAGGAGCTGTCTGCAGGAATACCACAACTTAAAAGACAGGGAATCAAGTCAAAATTAAGCTAAAGCTTTGCTTGTCTTTTAGCTTTTTTGGGGGGGATTTGAGAACCTTTCACTGCCCTCACTTTCCTGAAACATGATGCACAGGATGATGGGTACCTTGTGTATTTGTATTAGTAGTAGTAGACATTAACAGTGTATGTTTCTCCTGTAAGAACTGAGAGCATACTCAGTGTTTGAATCATTGATCTATCACAGACCGCAGAAGATTATCTCTGATTGTTATCCAACCACCACCCCTCTCTTACTCCCTAGCAACAGCCCACTCCTGTCCCTCCGTCCCTCAGTGAGTGGAAAGTCTGAGCCCGGGCGTAAACACACATAAAACCTGCTATCACTCGCTCGTGGCGTTAATGATGTAGGAATTTCTCCCCTCGTTACGTCACCCGAGCTGCTTTTGTTACGGGGTTAAAAAAAAGCATTAAATAACGAGTGGAAAATGTAGGATGTGGAATGTAATAAACTGGTTCTGGCTGCGTACCGAGGACAAAGATCTCCACCCCTCTGCTCCTCAGCTGCCGGGCGTAGCTCTCCACGGGATCCTCAGATTTGCCGTCCGTTATGATCACCAGCACTTTGGGAAAAGCCGTCCTGGCACCGGCCGCCTCAGTGAAGGAGTTCTTCAGGAGGTATTCGAGCGCATCGCCTGGAGCAGGAAGACGGGAAGGGATTTTAAAAAGACGCACAGACAGAAAGAGTCTGCTTACATAATGCAGGTTTAACACATCACTAAATCACAAGACAAGATAATAATACTAAAGCTTATTAATCCCCAAAAGGAAAAGCAGCACCCACAGGATAGGAGTATTTAAACTCAGAAGAAGTTAATACTGCTGTGGTTGTGTAGACTGAAACCATGAGTTTTGTGCAGATCTAACAGGAAAGTGTGCGCTGCTAAAGCCTAATTATTTTCCATAAATCAATAAAAAACATCTCGATTCTAAAATAAAAAATGAAATATAAAACACAGAAATAAAAAACCTGAATATAAAAATTAGTAAAATGTAAAATAGAAAACTGTTAACATAAAAGAAGTTAGAATAATGGGAAAACAGTGGGACATTTTTAAACAAGGAAAAGACAGAATTTGTTATTTCCACATTTTGAAAAAATTCCAGAAATTTAAAAAAATCCAGAAATTAAAAAAGTTATGATTTTAAAGAAATAACCGGAAATTCTAAAAAGTCAAACATTTCAAACAAATCTGAAGTTCCAAAAGAAGATGATGAGGTTCACAAAGTAAAGTATTTATAATAATAGTGAAAAGAGCATTCACCTGTCCGGGTGTTTCCTCCCTTGTACTCCAGCGCAGCGATGGCTCTGAGCAGCGTGGGCCGGGTCAGGTGCTGCTTCAGGTTGAACTCTGTCCTGGAGTCGGTGCTGTACTGGACCACGGCGACCCGCGTCCGCTCCGCTCCGATCTGGAAGGCTCCGGCCACCGCCGAGATAAACTTTTGGACGAATTTGAAGTTCGGCCGGCCGACGCTCCAGGAACCGTCCACCAGGAAGACCACGTCGGCGATGGCACTGGCAGAGCATTCTGGGAGAGGAAGAGGCGGAGGAGGAGGAGGAAGAGGAGGAGGAAGAGGAGGAGGAGAGGAGATGGAAAGGAATATAAAGAGGAAGAACATTTAACATAATATGTAAGGACACTCACAGTTTAGAATTTAAGCTACGTAAGAATAAACGTAAGTATTGATCAGGTTTTTGGGCAATGCTTTTAGAATGCTTTAACTATTTAGAGCTAAATCTCAGATACGATCTTAAGGGAATTTGGAAACCTAACCTTCCCAACACCCTGAGAAGAAGAGGTATTGGTCGTGATCAGGTCTCCTATCATGGCTCTGCAACTATCTTCCTTTACACCTGGAGTTCTTACACTGCTAAACCTCCAATGGGGGTAAAATTAAGCCAACATGGAAGTGCCAGACTTTACACTCAAGTGCCTCGCTGCATAAGCCAATCAATCCCCCTAAACCTCAATATCAAAATACTCAAACTTACAGCACATTACAACAAAGTGTTTGGGTCACTTTATCAGATTTCCCCACTTATGCCAATGGTCCAGGTGGTGCATTTTCCTACAACTCCTCAGTATTTATTATCAGAAGGCTTAAAACAAAGGACTAAAGGTAGCTTTGAGGCTGCAGGTTGCTGATAAACCTTAGCTCCTTATTTAATGAAAGACTGTTTTGTTAAACTCATTGTTCTTCGGTAGTTCTAAATGTGGGTAGCTACGGGACTCTCTCCTCTCTCTCTGGGAGATTCTTCGTGACTTTCCCCTCGTGAAAAATCAGCAAAAGCTTGTCATCACGTGCGGGGCAGCAGCAGCGCTCTTGTAAACTGGCCTCTGTAATGGTTTCCACTTCTCTCAGCAGCCTCCCGTCCCCCCCCCGTACTGAGCATGTGCAGCCTCCCTTACATTGGCATAATCCTGCCGGCGGAGGACCAACACCATGAGCGAATACTTTAGAGATTTATGGGGGCCTAATTTTGATTCTGGCTATACAATGGGGTGTTGTGTGTCTTCTGAGCTCACGATGATGAGGAAGAAAGTTGGAGAACAGAAAGTGGAAAACGTTTAGTGACTCATTATCTTAGCGAACAGAAGGACTTACTGACTGATTCTGAAGCGTCTGGTTTGGTCCCTCTCGTGCCGCCAGTCGACTCCACTGAAAGACAGAAACCCCATCAGGTCATTACAGGAATAAGAACCTATCTTCAAAATGTCTTTCCATTCATGGGATTCTTCGCTCTCCTCCGAGGGGTCTCTTGTGCAACATTTCGACCCCCGAGGATCCAAACGAACGTGCAACGCGAGCTCCCAAATGGCAAAACAAACCAAATTGATGTCATCGTTTCCGACAGATTGTCTCCGTGCTCAGAGGGTCGCTCCGCTCATCAGTGCGAGCCGCCATGCCAAAGAGGCATCCACTGCGAGCGGCTGCCATGACATAACTGAAGACCTCACTCGCAGCTGAATCATCCACTCACCGATACGTAATGTCAAAGGAGACTTTAACTGCTTACATCATATCTCCTTTACCAGCTTTATCAGCGGCTCTTTCATCCTGTAATACTTTCCGGCCTTTATAACAGACCTTTGTTTGGACGTTAATTGGAACCAGTTCAATCAACGACCGTTGCATACATTTCCAATTACCTCCCGACCTGTCAGGGGTATCTCGAGAACCCTCGGGAGTTCCCAAACCCAATCACATCTGCATTTTATAAAGTTGAGCCTTTCAAATCACATCTTGCTCCTCAGGTTTGTTTCCAGCTGTTTCGTTGTGTTTTTAATTCACGATGAAAGACGTTATGCCAAATCGTTTTCCCACACTGAACACAATAAATCCCTGCAACTACTAACCATATTTAGTCTTTGAAATGTCCTCCAAAAGTCCCTGAAACTATGTCGAGGAGCTTTTACATTTTGGTAAACACATATAACACATGTTAATTATGTATATAGACATTTTATTTGACTGGATTTAGCCGCTTAGATTACATTATAGGGACTTTTTTGTTTCCTTAAACAGTTTCAGACAGGTAATGAAGCACATCTGGAATATTTTCAGGGTTTTGGCAGGTGGATATTTGGGTCACAAGACGCTAGGGAACATCAACATAAGAAAAACACATTTTTAAGGTGGACAGGATCTCTCAAAGCCTTTAGAAAGACTATCCTTGCACAAACTAAAGTCATCTGTTTTAAATAAACTTAGACTAGATCCGATTCTTCTGCTCTTGCCTTTCTGGGTTTCTGTAGAGGCACAGTCAGTTTGGTGAACCAGGTCATTGTGACTTGCTGCTAAAACAGAGCAGCTGCAGACACATTTTTCCAAGGATTTGGTTTGAAAGTCTGGAGCTACTTTAACCACACACAAACACACACACACACACACACACACACACACACACCGTTACACACTCGGTGACTCACGTGTAATTTGGCCGGAGATGGGCAGACTCTCCTCTGATCCAGCGTACGACTGTATCGTTACGGTGTAATCCACATCTGGAGTCAGGTCTGAGATGGAGGTCTTACTCACAGATGCCGGCAGACTGAATTCTCTCGTTGGTTCTTCTACAAAAATGCACAAAGTCAGAGGGAATCCATTAGGGAACTATTGCATTACGAGTCAGGGTTACATAAACCCGGATTCAAACTGCTGACCTGAGGTGGAACAGTCGTGTAAACACACAACAAAAGATTCAGCTTAATGAAATCTTTCCGCATCACTCTGAATCAAAACACTGCTTTTTAACTCTTCAGCACCCGGTGAGTGAAGCCCAGTCCTGTTTGTGGGCCTGTTGTACAACCTTCTACAAAACACTTTAACCCTCACTTCAACTTAACCCTCAATTATTTGAACTGAAATACACTCTATTACTTTTAGAGAGACTCTTTAAAACCCTAAGAGCGGGAATTAAAAAGGTATTCTAGCTCCTTCTTCATCAGGTGGCACACTTTTTGAACTTCGGATATTTTTTCCAAATCTGATTTTCCGACTATTTCTAAATGATCCCTTTTTTCCCAAAATATCTGACTTTTATTTTAATTTCTGAATCTTTTTGTAAATGTTGACTTTAAAACGTTCCAACTATTCTTTTAATATTATCACTTTCTTCTAAAAAATCTGACTTTTTTTCAAATGTCTGGAATTTCAGGAGCCTTTGCTTCTTCATGCGAGCATTGTCATGTTTTAAGGGGAGGCCTTTCCAAAAGGACTAAACTAATTGTCTGAAGTATTTCTCCGTATTTGAACTCGTGCTGACGTGCAGAGCTGACAGGACTGCGAGCTGCTCTTCAGAAACCCACCCTGCCAGCTTCACTCCTGAGCTGAACTCACCCTGACAACTTTCCGTTGCAGAGAATGTTTACCTTTTTTTCTTTAACCATTAGAGATGTCCTGGAGCTGAACGTGTGTGAGCAGAAATCTTCAGATAATTGCGGGGAGTGTCGAGTCTTGCCGGGCAGACTGAAGTCTAAGGGAGTGTATGGCTCTTGTAATGGTATGGGCTCGGCAGGACATAACTCAGCTTTAATGACCACCCACCTGTGTCCGAGGTCACTTGTATTCTGTAGCCCTGTATCCTCGACTGGGGTTTGCTCCAAATCATTTGCACTGTTTTCTCATTTAAAATCCTAAACCTCAAGTCTGACGGAGGGCCCACTGCGAAGAGAAGAGGAAAACACAGTTAATCCAGCAGCTGCGGAGGGGGGGTGTATTGTAATGTGCAGAATAAAAGGATCTCCCCAACAGTCAACACTTCCAGGATGAAGGTTGAAAAGTTGAACTGTTGGCACAAACAACACAAAGACAAACTCAGCTACGGATGTTAGGGAAGCCATTTTGGACAATAAAAAAATGACCTCCGTTTGAGCTTGTGTGGCCGGCAGCCAGTCAACAACTCAAAGACACACAACAACACAACAACACACAACACAACACACAACACAACACTACCATCTACAGTTTAAAACATTCACTAGGAAACACAAACATGGCGGGAAGACTCAAACTCTGGGGAATTTTGGCTGTGGCAAAGTCTACGGAAGCAGAGAAGGGCCAATTTCAATTAAGCTCCTGAGATAATCAAGTGTACAAAATCAAATGCTTTCCAAAATGCTTAGTTAGAAGTGGATCCTAAATATCAGGACAAGTTCTCACATTGGATTATTGTCATTCAAAAAATGAATCCAGTCTACCAACGAGAAGCAATTTCCTTTAAAAGCTTTGTTTGATTCATAGTAAACTCAACGTTTGAGATCCAAAAATGATCATAGTAACGTGTGTTAAAATATTGGACGGTCTAAGTCTCTCTTTGAAGTTTCGTCTGGAAGACAAACATTTAAACTCGGCCTTTCGTTGCTTCCATAGCAGATACATAAGTTTAGCTTCCTGCCATCTACCTACAACATGGACGGGCTGACATCCAGCGGACGGTCCATGACCTCAATCCAACCAGCGATGTTGAATTGACAGTGGGATGAAACTCTCAGATATGGATTATACAATGGGTCCAAGTCTCTCTCACCGTCTCCATTGCAAACCTCTTAAAAGAATACACAACGTCCGTGAAGACGAGCGTACATCTTTTGTCTTTTCCCAAAAGGAACTGCACCAGAGGTTCTTAAACCCTTTCCGCTCCAGACCCCCCGCAGGATCTGGACTCTAGTCATTGAAGAACCTCTGGTTTTCGGACACGGAGGACATCATGCATCACGTGTACATGAAAAGTTGTTGACAACAACTTGGGGCGACGGACAAACAGATTCCATGTACACGAGGGACGACAGATTATTATTGAGAGAATATTTTAGAATGATTTTCTTCAGGTTGGGGTTTTTATAACAAGATCTAGAATCTAACACGAGTGAAATCTGAACACCTAGCTAATAATCTAATGAAGGGGATTAGAGTAGCTGTACGTCCGGGCGGAAGGCCTTTAGATATCTGTGGAACCGGGGTTACAAATAACCTGAAGTCTTATGAGCAAGAACACATTAAGCTTGATTTACTGTGTGAATTATTATTAAAAACGACTCATTTTGTAAACTAATCTGGGAATAACTGAATCATTTAAGACATCAAATCATCACTGTTCCGTATTTAGCCTACCTGCACTTGAATAGCTGCCACGTTCTCAAAACTCAAACAAGTTTAAATATTGCAGCATATCCACAGTTTTCCACCCCTTTTTTTTTCCATTTTCAGAAACTACTTCCCTTGAAAGCTCTCGCCTAAACTGAGAACAGTGAGTGGAAACAGCGAGTGAATCTACCGGTAATCTGAGCGCCAGAAACACGCGAGGTGAAGTCGGGAAAAGACTCAAAATATGACCTAGCTAGAGCGTTTCTACTCTAAACCACCAACCAGTCAGAATTGCAGTGAAGAATATCATCGTAAAATATTGTGAAGCCAAGACTCGAGGTCAAGGCTTGACCGTGAAGGGAGGGAGGGAGGGGGGACAGGACGTCAAAAATGGAGGAACCACCAACCTGGTGAGTCAATTCAAGGGCGGCGGGCTGCTGCTTCTGTTTCCAAATGGACAAAAACTACCCAAGCACTTTGACACACGCACACACACACACACACACACACACACACACACACACACACACACACACACACACACACACACACACACACACACACACACACACACACACACACACACACACGGGGCGTTTCTTTGAGCTCGGCTCCTGAGCGGTTTTATTTTGTATTTTTCACCTGAAATGTGACAGTCCTCGGAGCAGAGGACTTCCTGTTTGGGAGATGTTAATTTTTCAGAGGTGTTAGAGCCTTTCACTCCGGCCTCAACACGGGGCTAAGTATTCCCCACGCTGTGATGTAACAAAGAAAGGGGCAGTCGGGACAGTGATGGGGTCACGGGAGGTCAGAAACTCTCCTGGAAGCAGAACAGAGGAATACTCTCCGTCTTGATGGTTTCTTTTCTGCTCTTCATTTTCTTTAATTCTAGGAGAAACTCCAGAGGCACATGGGAGCAGATCCTCTCCTCTCATAACCTCTGGAAAATCATGTGAAGCTCATATTTGTGTCTTTCCGTTCCATCAGGAGAAAGGACGTGGGGAGGAAACTTGGCCACGTGCCGTCTGGGCTTTTCCTTTTTTTTTTTGGAAGCTAGAGAAACCTCTGCTTCAGTTGTAAATATTGGATTATGAGCAAGAGCCCCTCCTGGTGGACACAAGTGGAAACTACATCTGTCCGAGGGTGAGAGATGTCCCACTTAACCCCTGCGCTACAGCCTCACATACACAGGTTAAACGGATGGTTTCCTTTACGATAGTTTCTAGTTTAGATTAGGGTCTTTTCAGATGGTTAAAAGTTCAAGTTAAGGCAAAATAATTAAGCTTTCGTAACAATATATACATTTTCCCTCCTAATGGTGGCTTTCTAAACCTCTTTTAAGTCTCTAATGGCTAAAAAAAACTCTTCTTAGGAGCTACTGGTTTGGCTAAAAATCCATAAATTCAACCCAGATATTTGAAGCTGAAAGTCTTGTGAAATCCTGATGGAAACTTGGGGGGAAAACATCAATCAGAAGGTTACACAAATCAATCCACACATTTTCTTTCTCTGTGATTTCTTTATTCAGACTAAATATGCATCTACACATCGCAGAGGAGAGGCAGAGGTGAGAGGAGATGAAAAGAGAGAGGGAGAGAGGATGATGAAGAGGAGGAGAGGAAGAGCAGCTTTACCTTGATCCTGTGCCTGAGAGGAGGACAGCAGCAGTGCCAGGAGGGCAGCCGCCGCCACAAACATCCTGCTCTTCATCTTCTTATTCTTCCTCCGGCCAGCAGCACATGAAGGAGGCTGAGGAGGAACGGAGGAGGCGGTTAGAGCTGCAAACATCAGCCCGAGGCTCCACAAGAACTTTGAGCCACCTGCCTCGTGAAACTCAACCAGCAATCAGATGCTTAAAAAGCCACTAAAACACGCAGGAAAATATCAGAAATCAGATGTTCATGATCCCTGGGCTCCTAACAACTGCTTCCCTGAGAGGCAAAACGTTTTCTACGAGATAGAATTTATATCAATGATTGAATCAAATCCAAAAATCCACATTTTCATAATTTTAAACAACCAAAAAAGCCGTTTCAATGGATAACCTGTTAGAATAGCTCCATTCTCTTTCTGTTAGACTCCGTTTTTCCCTCCTAAAGCAGCCCTAATATCCCTGCTGATTATTTAAACGCACTCTACCCGAGACAAAGTCTTTCCGAAGTTCAGAAAAAATCGGAGCGTTAAATCCTAGCTCCGTGCGCAATTACGCGCCGCGATGTCAAGGAATAGTCCACGCGTTCCTCCAAATATTCCAACTTAAACTGGATTGTAGCTGGAATATTAGAACATAGTAAAGCCGAGAAATAAAACAACCTTAAAGCTGCAAGAAATACTTCATTTATGCGTCCCCTGGAGCCCCAAATAATTCACCCGGAAAAATATAAAGACTGACCTATGGAGAAGACTGTCGAATTTCTCTGCTTTGGTTTAAAGAAATAAAAAAATAAAATGAGTAATCTCTGTTGCAGACTCTCAGCCTGAGGAGAGGGAGAGAGAGGTGATCCGGAGAGCTTTTGGTTCCCAGACGCGTCGGCGAGCTTCTTTCCAAATGGGACGACTCTCCACACAATCTGGTACTTAACAGGGGGGGGGGGGGGGGGGGGGGGGGATCTGCCTGCCCTCCCGCCGCTCTTACGCAGCGTTGGGAGGGTTACTTTAAAAATGTAATCCGTTACAATCACTGGTTACATGTTTCCATTTCATGCAAATTTTACTCCACTACATGTATTGAACCCCTTTAGTTGCTAGGCAGATTAGGATTAATGATGGTGAATATAATCCCCCTTAAATCAGACTATAGTTCACCTGCAGTAAATCCAGCAGCTACCCTGCAGTATACAAAGCCATTCAAACTAGCTGCACCTTTACCAGCTCTGAGAACACTTTAATGATCAATCATTATAAAACATATCAGAGATATTATTCTGAAATGGACCAATCAGACAATGACTACTTTTACTGTCACTACTTTAAGTACATTTAGAGGAGAGTACTTTCTACTTTCACTGGAGGAACATTTAGAATACTTTTACTGTGACAGAGTATTCCTACACTCTGGTACTTCTACTTTACTCAAGTACAAGACCTGAGTACTTCAACTTTACTCAAGTACAAGATCTGAGTACTTCTACTTTACTCAAGTACAAGATCTGAGTACTTCTACTTTACTCAAGTACAAGACCTGAGTACTTCTACTTTACTCAAGTACAAGACCTGAGTACTTCTACTTTACTCAAGTACAAGATCTGAGTACTTCTACTTTACTCAAGTACAAGATCTGAGTACTTCTACTTTACTCAAGTACAAGACCTGAGTACTTCTACTTTACTCAAGTACAAGATCTGAGTACTTCTACTTTGCTCAAGTACAAGATCTGAGTACTTCTACTTTACTCAAGTACAAGATCTGAGTACTTCTACTTTCACTCTGATATATCCATCTTTATTTCTAAATGTGTTGTACTTCTGTAATCCTGATAGTAATCTGATTACCTCCTCACATGTAAGTCGTTACTCCCCATCCTGCTCTGACGACATGCAGCCGAGACAAAAAATGATGTGCAACCTTTAAAAGTGCTTGGACACACACTCTCTCTCCCTCTCTCTGTCTCACACACACTCTCTCTCACACACACACACACACACACACACACACACACACACGGAAACTTTTAAATAGTTCTCTGCATTCCTTTCCGGTGATGGAGGGCTTCTGTGCGTCTCGGCCACAAGGAGACAGGAGATCTGCGTTTTTGGGATGGGGGTTGTTGGGGGGGAAGACTGAGGCTTTTACCCCCTTTTTCATTTGGTGAATCAAAGGGAAAATATTACACAGTCTGGTAAACTAACCCCCCACCCCCCAGCTCAGACTTTCCCCCCTTAATGAATCACTCCGGTCTTCAGGGACGGAGCAGAAGGTCCCAGTCTGATTGAGAGGAAACACAAATGTAAGATAATTAAAATCAGCCAAAGAGAGTTGATCCGGTCCGACTAAAAGGGAAAATACAAACAGTAAGAAACGTGAGACAAAATGTGCATCCAAAACGTCCTTAATGTGTCCGAGGCAGACTTGGCCAAATCTTTAGTGGTTGGTAAAGAGTATTAGATGTAAAGGCAGCGAGAATCTGAAAGTGAAGATCCAAATCTGAAAGAGATCCTCAAAATGTGATTCATGGCTCCTTATATTTAATGTCCCATAGCCCCAAATCTTTCATTTATCCCACAATTTGGATTAACCTCCAAAATGTGTAATCTGTCACATATTGAACTTTGCTAAAGAGAATAAGAGTCCCTAAATTCTGTCAATCAGACCAAAGAGGGGTTCTTTCTTACACATATGATACACAGCAAGAGATATGTTGATTGTCTTTACCAATAAAAGTAATGATAGCGCCACCAAAGTCCCAAATATCCTGTTGTAGTCAATATTTGTGTCAGGTCAATGCCCAAGTTTGTGAGATTTCAGTCAAATTCCAACCTTTGTGATTTGTTGGTCAAAATTGCCTTTTTAATCATAAAGCAATTTCTGTTAATGCCTCCAAATACACCAGCACTGTTTTAAATCAACATGTTAATATGCTTAAGGGCATACAAGTATTTCAATAAGTGGTCAAATGTGTTAAAGTCCCTGTCAGAAACGGTGAAGAGTCACAGCGTTTTGGCTAAAAACCAGAATCATTACATTTGAGAAGTTCGAGCTTGATAGTGACGCCCCCTGGCGGCTGAAGACTCTCAGGCAGCGGGCTGGTTCTTGATGAGTTTTCACATTAATGTTCAATTGGTAGTTATTGGGGATCAAAAGAGAAGTGAGTACGTTAAGAAAGCAGATTCCTGAAAGCTAATAAGGGTTTATATTCCTGAGTTAACAAGTTAAAGTGTGTGTGTGTGTGTGTACACTGTCTCCTCTGAGATAAATTCATAGACAACAGCGAAGATGCCCCACACACACACACACACACACACAGTAATTGTGGGAAATGTTTGCACAGTAAGAAAGGATCCCAACAGGAAAGAGCATGTTAGTAAAAGGCATTTCTACCTGATCATGATGGAGCGCTTACTGCTGATTTCCTTGCAAACGTCGCCCTCTAGTGACGGGCTTCTGATCGTTCAGGCAGGATAAGTGAGGGATGGTGCACTGACACGGTTACCATGCAGAGCACATGCAGCATTGGTTAACACCTGTAAAATTAAAACTAACCCTCAACCAAATATCATCTCTTATGCACACATCTGGAATATCAAGTTCTCCTTTCAGCTTTCATTGGAGTCACTTTGGAGAGAAATGGTCCTCTGGATTCCAGCCTTTGCAGACCACTTACATGCACGTTAAAACCTAAAGACCACTCTACAGGAGCGGGAACCCCCCAGAAAGTAGATGAGTGTCCCTTTAAAAAGACGGTATCTGTGATCAGGAACGAAGAGTCCACCTGTTTTGGTCATGAGAGGTGTTCTTTATTGATCCTCAGGTCATCAGAGAGAGTGCACAAAATAAATATTGATCCCGTGAACATGAAACAAACGTTCCGCCAGGACAGGAACCACCGGAACATACAGATTTATTACACAATGTAGAGCGGCCGGCGTACATTTGATTTATTTTAAACCGAAGTAAACATGGAGTGGAGTTAGACTTTCTTCTGGGGGAACGCCGCCTTCACCAGCTCGTACACAACGTATCCACTTCCTGTCAGAAGAGGAGAGGAGATTAGAGGAGGTCCGGCTTCAGGGTACACAAGTGATAGAGAAACAGCTGGAAATATTTATGTAGTATTGTTTTTATCCCAGGGGGGAAGTGGGGTTGGCGAATGTTAACTAAATACAAATATTAAAACAAACACCAGTTAAAAATATAACTACCTATATAAATAGAATAAGTGTGTACACATTAGAACTGGAAATAAAGACATAATGAAATGAGTTGGACCAAAAATATCGAGATCATTTTGACTAAAAGTGTTGATTGTGACCTCATTGTTGTGTTTTCCAAATTGGGATCAATGAAGTACTCAGTCGTTTGGATTTGAGGTCTAAGCAGGTAATGTCAGGTCTCTGCAAAGTTCATTTAAAGGTTATGGAAACAGCAGTAAGGACCAGAAACAGGTAGCAGTAAAACTCGTGTGTTCTGCATCATTAAACACACCTTCTCTGCAGTTCATGTCTAACACACAACGTGCACTAATAATTGCACCAGCTGTGCAACATACAGAGGTGTGCACGTTGCTTGCTATTCTCCGCCTTAATTGCAGCTTTGTCGTGTATATTAAGCATCATCCTTCTGAGCAGGGCAAGAATTGAGGTCTAGAAAGAGCAGAAATGATGGATATAAAGTACATTTTGGGTCATTGAGCTCATCATTCTCCCGTTTACAGAAGTCTACCTCCTGATCTCAGCCTCTAGATAAATAATGAGCGCGTGTTTCTGCAGGAACAGAAGCTGGAGAAGTTTTCCTCACCCATCACGGTGAGGGCCATGGTCAATCTGTAGAGCAGGGCGTCGCTGACGCCGCCTTTTAAATGAATCGGCATCCCGTTGTCCTCCTGCAGAGAGAAGCACAGACTTAGAGACAGAGACACCATACCGTATTCGTCCCACAGCGGGGAAATGACATTACAGCGAGCAGATAAAGGGAAATGAACGAGTAAATCTGAAGAAAAAGGATTTGATTCTTACATTTATTTTTCACGTTTATGTGCAGATTAAAATTCACAAAACAAAGAAGTTCAAAAAGAGCATTTTGGCTTCATCCCCACTGAGCAGTAAAGTTCCATTTTAAATTACACGAGTTCAGGGGAAACGAGAGCATCTATAAATCACACGAGTTCAGGGGAAACGAGAGCATCTATAAATCACACGAGCTCAGGGGAAACGAGAGCATCTATAAATCACACATCCAGAACTAATTTATTTTACACTTTTCTGTTTCTTCCAATTAAATTTAGGGTCAGAATTGCTTTACTAAATAATCAATCTCAGGCTTTTTCTTTACAAGCAACAAAGAAAACCATTTATATTTGGTGTTCATGTTATTAAAACCTTTGAATAATCTGCACCACTAAACTGTTCACCGTAGACGTGCTCCTCCTGTCTTGCTACTCCGCTCACAGACTTAAACATAGCTTTTAGAGAAAGGCTTCAGTAAAACATGTGACACAAAGACACAGCATCTGCAAGCATGCTATACTACGGCAGCACGAAACACAAAACCATAGAGCATCTGATCCGTAATTAAATCCATATTTATCAATCAAATAAATACATTTGCTTATTTGAGATTTCCCTTTGACAAAACCAAGAAGTCATGATTACAAGTATCAAATTATCAAGTGTATTCTAACTGCTTTAGAACTCACAATACTTTCAGAAATTGCTTTACTGTGGTTTTCAGATTAGAAATTAAACTAAAAACTCCATAGAAAAGAGTCATCATGCAGGCTGGACTCAATCAGTGCAGATTGTAAAGAGCATAGAGCAGCATTAGAGAATAACCAGCCATAAAACCAGTTCCTTTAAACTACCACACACTTTGGAAGCTGCTTAAATCACAGAGAAACGATTCTTTATCGGACAAACAATGAGCTGTCCGAGCAGTGAAAGCAGCATCAGAATCTATTGTCTACTTTAAGCATTTCTCAACATTGAACGCATTCAATCTGACCCGCAGTCAGTTCTTTATTTAGGCAGTAATTCACTGCAGATCACACATTTCATGCAGGATTAGTTCTTCACTCGGTTAGATTGTGTTTCACATACTGGGAACTTATCTTTGGAGCTAAATGCGTTCAGGGCTTCATGAGAAGAAGCACTGCTAAAAGATAAGACATTCATCATGAGTTATTAGAAATAATGAACATTTCTGCACCCCTTATACTTCTTAATACGCACTAGAGAAACAGGCAGCTTCAAACCACTTCCCGTCCACAGAACCGCAGCAGAACTTTAAATATTAAACCATGAATAACCTATGAGACACTGAGGTAGAGAAACTCACTATACTAGAGCCTCTCAGTATCAGGGTTTGATCGACAGCGACAAAAAACATTTACAACTTTACCTTAGAGCAAAATACAAATTATGAGAGTGTGATTTTGTCTTTGAAGGACCTGACTGACCAGAAACATGTTTTGGACAACCAAATAAAGACTGAAAACTCATTCAACTCAAAAACTATGGATAAGAAAATAAATTGTTCAATAACCGTAAACTGCATAAATGTAATGTGCACCAGTCTTTGAAATTTGAGCAAAGAAAAGTCTGACTTCTGAGTTTAATTTCAGAGAAAGTATTTTACTCTTGGTCATATGCCACATAATGTTTCTCGCATGGCCCTGATCCTCTGTCCTTAATGTGCAGATATGCAGACTATAATAATGTGTACCTGGAACATCTTCTGTTTCTGCGGGACCTGGTTCTCCAGCCGGCGGCCGGAGCTGCTGATGGTCCTCCGAGCCACCTGCTGCAGCGCCTGCAGACATCCAGAGACAGGGAGAGTCACACAGGAGGACACAGACTGACACAATGTTAAATCTCATCTCAATCCTGTGAGTACGGTCCATTGGAGACCACGTCCATAAAACCAGTCAAGATGACCCTACAACCCAAGCATACTGGAGTCAAGTTCACGACTTTTCCCAGTTCACTGACAACACAGCATTTGAAGATTGGCAGCATTCACCACTAGTTGTTTTAAGTGGCCAAATAAACAGCAAGGTTCGGATCAATTACTTTATATTTCAATATAAAAAGGTGATAGGGTTCTTGTATTGAGTTGCTCTTAAATTGTTTCCGTCTTTTCAAACCAAAATGCTTGACGTCCTCTACTGTGGACATATTGTAACATTTAAAAAAAACTCTGAGTTGTTTTAACCCTAAATAGGTAGAAAAATCACCAAAAAAAGGAAATTGGAAGAGGCATGTTTTCCTCGGTTCCCAGGAAGATATAACTAAAACGAGCCAAAGGATTAAAAGCGTTTTTATTCTGTTAGATTTGATCATTTTTATGGGTTTTGTCTTTCTTTATTTACCGAGCAGGATCATTACTTATTTTTATTGAGTTTCATTTTTTATTATCATAACTTTTATAAAATAGTTTAAACACTGAACAAAAAACATGTTAAATCTCATTAAAATAAATAAAACCAGTAAAAATGTCTGAAGCTAATGCTAGCGTTAGCTCCTCTTCGTTTCTTTGACCCCTAGACCACAGTTTTAGTCTCAATTCAGTCGCTTTCTGCCTTTCTCTCTAACTATCACATCGTACATCTGCCTATATATACTTCCACAAATCAAACAAAGACTTTAGAAGGAGAATAAACTTACAAATATGTGTCTGTTCATCTTTATTTCCGTCTGCAGTCGCCTCTCTTTCTCACAAGGACACGAGCAAATCACTTCCGCTTTCAGATCCACCTCCGGCTTCTACGAGCCGTTTAAGGACAGGCTGTATTTATGCCGCGCGCTCTGCTGCCCCCTCAGTCTTCCGGTGGAACTACACCCTCAAAATACAGTATATACAGTAGACAGACAGACAGACAGACAGACAGACAGACAGACAGACAGACAGACAGACAGACAGACAGACAGACAGACAGACAGACAGACAGACAGACAGACAGACAGACAGACAGACAGACAGACAGACAGACAGACAGACAGAGATGTACCACAAATAATACACAGTATAAAAAGATTCTGGATAAATAAGGATGTTTTATAAAAGAGCAACATATCTAAATGGTAATCACTACAATAAACAGTATTTAAGTTGATTTCTCTGTACCTTATTTTATTTTACATTCTGTTTTGTATATCTCATTCTATTTACATGTATATAGACTCCTGCACTTACATGTGCCTTCTCTGCATTATGTATCTTATTATATTTATTTCTTCTGACATGTATATAGTTCACTTCATCTGCATTATTGCACATTGGTGTTGCAACATGTTATATTGTATTCTACAGTTTCTTCTTGCACTATTTTTAAATGTATTCTATTGTTTTTTGTCCTATATAACTATGTTGCATTGTTGGAAGAGATTCTGACTTCAGATTTCATTGCAATTTCTACAGTATACATACACATGTATGTAACACGGTGTTTACATTTCTGATCTGAGGACTGGTACATTATAACCATATGTAAAACTGAGCAGCCCGTGAGAGGCAGCACAGGAAACCCCGTACGTACAGTGGAGCAGCAGAGATCGCGTCGTTACGTCTTCGCCATTTTCTTTCACCGGGAGTAAAGAACCTGAAAAAGCACCGGGGATTTTATTTACCTTTCATTACCTGGAGCTCCTTCATCACGGCGGATCCGCATCGTGCAGGTTAGATCAGCATGGTGAGTAGGACCCGGAAAGGAGCTGTTTACCCCTGGAACAGGCTCTGTTTTGTTGCTAAGTTACCTGCGAGAAAACATGGCAGTTAGCTTAGCATGGCTAGCCGGCATTTTGAAAAGCAACGGGCCTGTTTTGACCAAATTAAATATGTGTGTGGAAATAGGGTTTAATAAATAACAATAATCTATTAAATATTGAATGTTTCAGATCCTTATTTATCATTTATCATCCTGATGCTGGCCCTCCACGGGGGAGGCCTGCTGTTAGCTGAGAGGCGTGCTGGATGTGTTCACTGTACTGTAAAATAATAATGAGCGGATTATTACTGATGTACTATTACTGGGAGGCTAGGGTCAAATATTCAAGCCCAGTTCCGCCAGACAGAAACTCCTGTGACTTTCTGTGTCATTAATTCGACTTACTTTCTTATTATAGAAAGTCAAAATAATTAGATAAGTCAGAATAATATGGGATAAATATGTGTTAATATTGAGATGAATAATTCAAAATAAGAGTTAGAAAGTCATAATAACGACTTACAGTAACTCAGGTGTTTTTACTAGATTCTATGTTTATAAGTGGGTTATTATATGTTTTTATTAGCAAGTACATTTACACAAACAAGACATTAGCTTTGGTGTAGGTGGTGCATACAAAGACACAGACAGAAGAATGTTTAGCACAAAACATATTTTAACAAATCAAAAATAAAGACAATATTTACACAAAATATAATTCTGTGAGAGTTCACTAAAATACAGTACAGTATGACAAATACTACATCTTCAAAGTGGAGAGCTGTGCTGATTTAAGTGTGGAGCAGAAATGAGCACATGTGTTATAAATGGAAAAAGGGATCAGTAAATAATTCAGATGTCAGACAGAGATGGAAGAAGTACTCAGATCGTGTGCTTAATCTTTCACAACCAACCTGTATTTTACTTTTAGTTTAGGGATCAATAAAGTAAATCAATTCAATTGTTGTGAATAGGATATAAATAGCGGTGCAGCAAATAATAAATGCATTACATTTAGTCACTGACAAAACATTGGAATTTGTTTGCATTTTTATGTATTAAGTTGAGCAAACACGATTTGGCCTACTACAACCTGAGTAATTATTCAGAATATCCTGGGTATATAACATCATCATCATAAGCAGTTTTTAAAGAATGCTAGGATTGACCCGTACTATTTTAAATGTTTTATCCTATTCCAGAAACCCCAAGTTTGAATCGTTTTCTTTTTATTTAATGAGCACTGTCAGAGGGCGATTTAAGCCTTGCACTGCCAACAACTGCTCCTCTGTTTTTGCTGTGTATGATAATAGGAATCACTTGAAACCCTGCAGCCTCTCCAGTTTTTAAACGATGGCGCCAAACCGCCCACTATAAACAGTTCCTGTTGCAGCCTCGGTTGTGCTGTTGTTGTTGACTCTGTTATTATGTGTTGTGCTCAGATGTCTGGAGACATGGCCACAGATCATTTGAACGGCAACGGAAACGTTTCTGAGGAGCCGATGGACACCACCGAGGTGACCCGCTCCGAACACTTCCCAGCTCTCCTGGAGGCTGGTTTACCTCAAAACGTGGCTGAGAAGCTAGATGAACTTTATGTAGCAGGTAAACACATCGTTCACTCTTCATTTACCTGCTCCTGAGGACAGACGCACTTTGATTGGCCCGTTTGAGAATAATATATATGTTATAACTAATTATTTATGTATAAATGTGTTCATCACTTTCATGTTATAGCTGATAAAGTTGAAGCTTCTTTGAGTTCATGCAGTGCAAAGTGACTACAGCTCAGATATAGTGCAGAAAGTACAATATTTCCCTCCACACTGAAGTGAAGGTAAAAAGCCGCATAAAGGGCAATACTGTAAAGTAGAAGTACCTCAAAGTGTTGAGAGCAAGAACACAGTGTTGGTGTCTTAATGGGATGAGTTAAAACAAAAAAAGGCTTGGATCTTAAAATTGTTTGCTTAAACATAAAATATGAAACACCATCCTCTCATCCTGGCCTCAGTGTATTTAAAGCGGTTAAACTAATAATTTTAGCTGCTGGATGTCAGAGGTAGCAGTGTGTGTGAAACTGGAAGATAACCCCTCCTCCGCTTTGCTTTGAAATCTCCTTTTCAAGAAGCCTCTCACCTCTCAAAGCTAGAAATCAATCCCAATCAATATGAGGTCTTCTCAGGTTTGTAATGCTGCTTCACATAGAAACTGGATTGAATGGGTGTGGTGATAAAGGGTTGAGGAAGCCTGGCTGGAGACCAGCTGGTGTGTGACCTGCACAGAAACAAAAGGGCAGCTGTCCGCCTGCAGCAGGTGACCTGTTCTCTCTGAGCAGTTTTAAATGAGGGGCTTCTTTACAAGTGTTTACAGGATCTAGTTGTATCACCTTTTAGATAATCTTTCATAAACACAGTCCTCTGATTGTACCGCATGCCATCTTTATCATGTCTTTATGAGAGTTCTTGTGTTGAAACGTGGCGCTGAAAGAGGCTGTAAACATTAGCAGATGTAATGAGGAAACTTGTGAGGGCTTAAGGATCACCATCTGGAATAACTCTGCAATATATGCTTTTACTTTCACTACTGTTCCCTGGCTGCTATCACACTAGTGTATTGTATCTCTAATATTTTATGCATGCCACTTATTTCATATTTTTTCTCCTTACTTTTGCTCTAATGATGTACATTTCCCCTCCTGTGGGACTAAAGAAGGTCTTCTGTTTCTATTTCATAAAGTGGCATAACGCAGGGAAGTGTAACAGCTTCATCCACCCCAGAATAGTCTTATCAAGAACATTTCTCCTGAGTGGAAGATAAAATGAGGACAGGACGAAGCACACAAACAAAAGCAAACAGACACTTTGTTTTATCTCCTTCCTTTAAGCTTGTGCAAGGGCTTCATATTTGTCTAAGTCACGTATCCTTTGTCCACATCTCTCGGTTGTGTTCATCAGGCCTGGTAGCGCACAGCGACCTGGACGAGCGGGCGATCGAAGCTTTGAAAGAGTTCAACGAGGACGGAGCCCTGCAGGTGCTCGCCCAGTTCAAAGAGAGCGACCTGTCACACGTGCAAGTACGTTCAGTCATCGGAGAGTTGCTTAAAAGTACATTCATCTCCAGAAGAGAAGAGATGCTATATGCTGGATTATAGCTAAAAGCTCAATCCACAAACATTAAAATAGCTCATAATCACGCTAACAAATAAATCAGATCACACACAGATGTGTAACGTATAAACACGAGTGCATGTTTTCAATATGAATATCATTTCAGAATCCATTTATCCTTTTATATTCATCCTTCGTCTCCATTCCAGAACAAAAGTGCCTTCCTGTGCGGCGTGATGAAGACGTACCGGCAGCGGGAGAAACAAGGGACTAAAGTCACAGACGCCACTAAAGGGCCCGATGAGGCGAAGATCAAGGAGCTCCTGGACCGCACCAACTACACACTCGACGTCACAACGGGACAGCGGAAGTACGGAGGGCCCCCACCGGAGCCCATTTACTCCGGGGCCCAACCCAACATCGGGACAGAGGTACGCCTGGGAGGAAATCACTAAACTAAGGGAGTGTGTTCTTTAACTGGGACAGTGGGGAAATAAGTCCCATTCTTTTTTGATATTCTCCGGTAGATATTTGTCGGGAAGATTCCCCGGGACTTGTTTGAAGACGAGCTGGTTCCCCTCTTTGAGAAGGCTGGACCTATCTGGGACCTGAGGCTCATGATGGACCCGCTGAGCGGCCTGAACCGCGGCTATGCCTTCGTCACGTTCTGCACCAAAGAGGCGGCGCAGGAGGCCGTCAAGCTGGTGAGTCGCTGAACCGAAAACACCAAATACTGTCTCAGGAATCGAGTCAAGCAGCAAGTGTGTGTTCGGCGAAAACATTTAGCCGGAAGCTTTGGAGTTAATTGAATGATCTTTACTGGGGAAAAAGCCCTATTCTTCTCTTTTGGGTTTTCCCTCTCCTGTAGAGTGTTCTATAGATTATTGTATGAGAAAAATAAAGAGCTTTTTGAACATTAAAGCATACAAACATGTCACTGTAAAGGCAGTGCTCCTTTCTTACCGTTTCTTTCCTCTGGCTGTGTAGATTGATCCATTGTACGGCGAAGTGAATTCCTACTTGGCACTAAGCCTGATTCTGACGTGTTTTCCTCTTGTCTCCAGTGCAATAACCATGAGATTCGCTCTGGTAAACACATCGGGGTGTGTATATCCGTGGCCAACAACAGGCTATTCGTTGGCTCCATTCCCAAGAGTAAAACGAAGGAGCAGATCGTGGAGGAGTTTTCTAAAGTCACAGGTAAAACCTTCTCATCTATCTCTCAACTGTAAGGCCCTCCTGCAGCATGTCGACACTCCCCAATGACTTTTGTGTTCTTCCTGTTTCTACAGAGGGTCTCAGTGACGTCATTCTGTACCATCAACCCGACGACAAGAAGAAGAACCGGGGCTTCTGCTTCTTGGAGTACGAGGATCACAAAACGGCAGCTCAGGCTCGCCGCCGGTTAATGAGCGGCAAGGTGAAGGTGTGGGGGAACGTGGTGACGGTGGAGTGGGCCGACCCCATCGAAGACCCCGACCCTGAGGTCATGGCAAAGGTGAGCTTTGTCCTGAAACTAAACCGAAAATATGAACTCCAAAACAAAAGCATTAGTTTTATGGAGATAAACTTCAATCATTTGGACCCTTCTTCCGTCCTTTCTGCAGGTGAAGGTTTTATTCGTGAGGAATCTTGCTGCCGGAGTCACAGAGGAGCTCCTGGAGACGTCCTTCGGCGAGTTCGGGAAACTGGAGCGTGTGAAGAAACTCAAAGACTACGCCTTCATCCACTTCGAGGAGAGGGACGGCGCAGTGAAGGTATTTTGACTCTAATGTAGATAAATGTCGTTGCTGAAGCAGGAGACCTTATGTAATATTCAGTGTGTGTGTGACTTTCCCCTCAGGCGTTGGACGAGATGAACGGGAAGGAGATGGAGGGCGAGCGGATCGAGATTGTTTTTGCAAAGCCTCCAGATCAGAAGAGGAAGGAGCGCAAAGCCCAGAGACAAGCAGCCAAAACCGTGATGTAAGAAACGTTAAAACCAGACAACGTCCACTCTCCTTTCTGAGCTCTGTCTAAGCTTTCAACCCGTCTCTCTCCAGGTACGACGATTATTACTACTATCCTCCCCCCTCCCACATGCCTCCCCCAGTCAGAGGCCGGGGCCGAGGTGGCAACCGCGGCGGCTACGGTAACTACCCGCCCGACTACTACGGCGGCTACGAGGACTACTATGACTACTACGGCTACGACTATCACAACTACCGCGGCGGCTACGACGACCCGTACTACAGCTACGAGGACTTCCAAGCGCCCAGTCGGGGGCGAGGCGGCGGCAGGGGCCCCAGAGGAGGGTCCTCTCCGGCCAGGGGACGGGGCATCGGGGCGCCCAGAGGACGGGGTGGATTCTCCCCACGAGGCGGACCCGGGATGGGACGCGGCGGCGGGCGTGGAGCGCGAGGAGGCCTGCAGCTGAGAGGGCGAGGAGGGGTACGTGGTGCTCGGGGTGGCCGCGGTGGAAATGTAGGAGGAAAGCGCAAAGCTGATGGGTACAACCAGCCCGATTCCAAGCGGCGCCAAACCAATAATCAGAACTGGGGCTCTCAACCCATTGCTCAGCAACCGCTCCAAGGCGGTGATCATTCTGGTAACTATTCCGGTTACAAATCCGACAACCAGGAATTTTATCAGGATTCTTTTGGGCAGCAGTGGAAGTAAAACAAATCAAAACAAAAAAAAGTAGGGCTCCGATTATACTTATGTCAGATCAAGTCTGAAATGTTTTCCTCGTACAGCAACATCTCAAACAAGGAACATTTAATAACTTTACTATCACTGAAAAACAAATCAAAAAAACTCCCTCCAGACCCTAGCGCTCATTCGACCCGGGCTTTGAAAACAAATCCGTGTTTTTGTCTTCTTTATTTAGAGACTTGATCTGATTGGCCCTCACTCCCGTAACGGTTGCCTGCCTTTTTGTTTTTCCTCCAAAAATTGGTGACATCTGGCAAGATATCTTTTTGTACATATTTTAATAACCCGCTTGGACTCAAACGGTAGTCACACTCCCACTTGTTTCTGGCGAACTGGTTTTTCCTTTTTATTTTATTTTATTTTATTTTTAAAAAGATGGTCGTTTTTCAAAAAGATTTTCCATATAAACGTTTGAAAATTTTTAGGTGCGAATATGTGCTGGAGCTGTAGCTTTATGTTTGTTTTTAGAGGTTCTGGTTTCAATGTTAAGTAGCTAACAGCAACAAAGCATCTGTCTCCTAAACGTGTATTTAAAACAAATGAAAATACAATTTGTATTGTCACAAAGTAATGTCTTGTTATTGAAAGAAGAAGAGAGAAAAAAAGGACCCTCGCAGTCCTATTTTTTGGCTTTTACATTTTGGCTTGTATTCTTTGCTGTTTGTCTGCTTTAATAAACATACACGCACACGTGTACAAAAACTTCAAATTGTGTTGCAAATTCATGTTTCGGCAAATCCTCTCTTCAAATTGCCTTCAAATTTTTAAGGCTCCTTGTGGAAGAAAATGGACTAAAGGTTTGCCAGTGTTGGCCCCATGCTACAGTGTCACCTTGCATGCCTTCAAATTCAAAACCACCTTCTTCTGATAGTCTCTGTATGTGTGGTGACATACTCCATCCTTATGAGTTCCTCATGTCCAAAATCATCACAAATTGGTGTCCTAAATCCACTGTCAGAGCAGCGTCACAGTGAACCCCTGCGAGTATGTTCTCTCCAGCGGGTGGGGGTTAAGAAAAAAAAAAGAAGCACAATTTGATTTATTCAGCGCTTTGTCCCAGAAGGATCTACCGAGCTGAAGATACTAATCTGCATGTTGGTCAGGGTTGATGTTGTGAGAGCCCTGCATGCTTTCTGTTCACTTTGCTTCTATAGATCGAAACGGCTGCTTTTAACGCCCCTCTCTTCCAAACACCTCCTTTTCTCTGCCTGTCTGAGCGCCTTTTCTCCCGCTGCACCTCCGATTTGATTTACCGCCTGTCGTCCTCCTCTCAAGGCATCTTCTGCATGTTTAATCCTCAATGTGACGTGTGCAGATTCCCCCTCTGTAGTGTGACATGTGATATGATCCTGTTTTCCATTCTCTAATTGCTTCCTTTTGTTACCTGACTAGCAGGAAAAAGAGGGGGAGGCTGGTCCTGATGTGTCCCTATGAAGACTGACCCAGTGTGAGGCTCTGCTGCACACTTTCTGCTGCACACCGGGGAGGACATGGTAAGGTCAATGACTCAGTGGTCCAAACGTTATCCAGCCTTTTTTATATGGGAGCCACGTCTCCTAAAAACTGCCATGCTCCGAGATAATCAAGAACTTCCTTTTGATTTTTGTTTTAATTCCCCCAAAATGCCATTTTAGACTTCCTGAGTTCATGGTGTTGAAGTCTTCGCACTTTTTTAGAAGTTTGGTGTGCTTTACTTCATGCCATCTTCTAGTTACGTTAAGCTCTTAAAGGGACAGTTCACCCAGCATTTAGAAATACCTATTTGTACTTTACCCAGTTGTACTGTTTATCAACTTGAGATTGTTTAGATGTGAGTTACTGACTTGTTCACAGAAATGTCTTCCTTCTCTCCGACATAAAGGAACTAGATGGCACAAATGTCTCTCTTCAGTCATTCGGACCCAGCTACTTGAGATAATGCACAGACTTTGTTGTGAGGACTTTAATTTAGGATTTTTCTTCTGAACTACACCTGCTTACTATTGATATTTAAGGTGTATGTCAGTAGAAATTAAATAATCCGTACCAAAATATTGTCAACATGCTTTCTTCTCTGATTTTGTTGTGAGTTTATGCATTTTCTCAGATAAGTGGTAAATATGAGAACGTTTAGGAGGAAAATGATAAGGAAAGTCTCGAATATATATATATTTATATGGTAAAAATTAGAGCAGTTAAATTACAAGACAAACACTAACAAATTCCTCAGAAAAAGCTCAAATATTATCTACGATTTAATATTAAATATGTTAAATATTCTCTGAATAAAGGGATAGATTTTTTATAAGAAAATCTCCGAATACTCTCCGAGATAAAAGCAAAGCTGTACGATGAAAACCTCAAATATTCAGTTTCATTAAAGCAGTGAATTTACAAAACATTTATGAGAAAGAACTAAAGTATTATTTCATATTGAAGTGGTGAATTTATTGGAAATATACCAGAAAAAAACCAAATATTCTGAAAGTAAACTGGTAAATATTCGAGAAATGTTTTTAAAAAATGTACTAAAAGAAATCCAAATATGCTTTTAAGATTAAAGCGATTAATTTACTAAATAAATACAATTCATCAGAGTAAAATCCAGATATTCAGTGAGACCAAAGTGTTACATTTGCAAGAAGAAACTAAAAAATTCATTGATATTAAAGTGGGTAATTTAAAGGAAATGAATCTGAAATTAACTTTGAAAACCTCAAATATTTCCTGAGATTAAAGTGAAAAATATGAGAAGAAATTACGAAGAGGAAAACTATAAATTCCTTAGAAAAAGTCAGATATTCTCTCAAATGACTAATGAATATATGAAAGACCAGTGCCATGTAGTTCCTCATAACCAGGAGAGAAACCAAACAATCTCAATCTGCAAATAACATATTTATTTTGGGGTGAACTGCCCCCCGTTTGGAAATCTAGATCTCTAAGATAAGACCTGATGACCTCTGATTATCAGAGATGCTGTTTCTGCCCCCTCCCCCCCTCCCCCCCAGAGGTTTGCACAGGAAACCCCAACAGGAGCACTTGATGACTTAGAGCTCAGCTGATCGTCCTGAAAGGAGCCCTGCTGTCTCATGGCAGAGTGTTAGTGCCATTGTGGATTTGAAACAAAGCCTGGTGAGGGGAAGTATTCCGAAAAAATGGTTCTTTTAAAGGAATAAAGTGGCACATTTACAAGGACTAAATGTATATATTTTAAGTTATTTTTTGGGGGGCTTTTTGCCTTTAATCGGATAGGACAGTGGAGAGTGACAGGAAAGTGGGAGGGAGAGTCGGGGTGGGATCCTGAAAGGACCACGGGTCGGGAATCGAACCCGGGAACCTCACGTACGGTGCAGGTGCCCCAGCCAGTTGCGCCACGGCCGAGGCCGAAAAAAAACTACATATTTTAAGATTAAAATGACTTATTTTGATGAGAATTATTAATATTCTTTTAAATAACTACTTTCTGCCGTAGTTCTCCTGATTTTACACATTTGAATGATATGTTGTTTTTCTGGCAGATTTCACACTTTTATCTTACATAGGATTTATCTCCAAATGAACCCCAGTTAAAGTCACATTCTATGGGAAAATAGATCTGTTTTTTAGCACTCACATCTAAACTTAATTCAGGAAACACATTTTTTAATTTCTGAATTACATTTTGGGGAATTTTGATGACTTTACAATTTCAGATAATACATTTTATGTTTCTTATAAATTCCATTTCTAGTTAATAGACCCAGTTTAATCCCGGATATTATCCACGTTTCTTCCTTGTAAATGTGCCACTTTAATCTTGATTTATTTTCCTTTCCCTGCTCTGTATTGTATTTTATACTACAGCGGCCCTAACACTGTGTCCGATGATGGAGTGATGTCGTTTACAGACAGAAGCTGTTTTGTAAAATGGAAAGAAACCTTTGTCTTCCAAGATGGGAAAGCTGTCCTGTTTGTTATTATTTGTACCCATCGATGTGTTTCTTTCTGAGGCTCTGCACAAACATTAAGGATCTCTCTTTCCAGTTGCTTAAAGTTTAGAAATAAACATGGCATGTTTTCATTTAAGCATGGTGATACATTTCAAATTGTAGACTGATTCTTATCATGCCGTATCTGTTGTTGTGACGCTCTAGAGGAGCCTGCTGTTAGTTCATGTATTCAGTGTACGCATCATACTGGAAATCCACGTGTTGGGGGTTTAAAGGAGGAAATCCATCCTAATGTTTTTAGAATTCATGGTAAAAATAACTTAATTTTGGGATCTAATTTGCATTTTAAGGAAAATATTGGTTCACGGGAGGTGTGTTTGAAACGTCCTGAAGATTAATGGTAGAGGTAAAGCGAAAACTCCTCCAACTTTTATCTAGCGTGTAAAAAATGTCTCAATTTTAAGTTATTTTTAGAAACGAATCAATACTTCTGGACTGAAAAAATACTGAAAAGCACCAGGTTTGTCAGGGTTTTTGTATTATGTGACATTTTGTCATGTTTTGGGTGTTTTTCCCCTGAAGTCACAAGGAAAGTCCTTTGCACACAACCCTAACTCTTCCAGGTGTGTGGTGAAAAGCATTCTGGGATTTGTAGGAGATCACACCGTGAGTTTATGCATCTTAGTCACATTTTTTAGGTTGGATTTCTCCTTTAAGCTCTCTTTAATCATCATTAGTGTGTAATAATAGACTCTTTTCTCCATTAAATGTGTTTTTAAATCTGATTAGCACTCTTCCCGTTCAGAGAGGATCGTTCAGCTTGTTCTTTATTTTTATTTGTGAAAAAGAGCCTGATGACTTTTGTTTTTCATACTAGTGTTGACTCACCAGAGTCAAGAATGATGTATTTTATTTTTTTGCTAACAAGTGTGTTTGCATTCTTGCAAATGAATTGTTTTATACTGTACAGTGAGGTGCGTTAAACCTATTTTTCTAATAAAGTTATTGACTTTGATCTGGAGTTGTGTTGTTTTGTTTAGTTTGTGTAGCTGAAATCATTTCGTATCAATATCTAGATTGTAATTTAACATTTTAATTTAAAGTGACATTCAAAAACGATGTTTGCTTGTGCACTTTACTGGGCGTCTTCCTCGGGAGGTGTTCCAGGCACATCCAGCTGGGAGGAGACAGGGGCAGATCCAGGACCAGGTGGAAGGATTACATCTCTACGCTGGCCTGGGAGAGCCTTAGAAACCCCCAGTCAGAGCTCACAAGGCTCCTCGCTGTGGTGGTAATCAAACCCCGACTCAAGAATTGCTGCTTCAGTTCCCAGTTGAGTATGAATGATGAAGTATCAATGAATAAATGGATAAATAAATGTGGGAAAAAATATGGAAGTAAATAAAGGAATACAGGAATAAGTAAATAAAATAATACATACAAGAAGTAAATAAAGGAATACATAAATAAAATAATTAATGAATGTCGAAACAAATAAAGGAATAAATATATATGAATACACGAATAAATAAAGGTGGAATTAAAACAAGTTAAGACCGGTGTTTACGGAAGACATGGGGCTTGGCTGTGATTGGTTTTGCGTCGTCCTGACGTAGCTCTGCGCGATTGCGTCATGACTACAGAGTCATGTGAAAGTGGGCGTGGTTAAATCTAAACTGGGTTAGAAAACAACAGACGGGAAGTCAGTTGGGACTTTTAATCCGGATAAATAACAAATAAAGAGAAAGAAACATGAAGTAAACACTTTTGATACTTGAACCTGGGATTTATCCTGCCAGCTAGCTGAAAACTCGAGGATAAAATGTGTTTTATATGAAGAAGTTCTGCTGCAGTATTAAAGTAAGTCCCTGCTGTTAGCATTGTGAGCTAACTATGGCTAGCTGTCGTCGAGTTACATTTAACCTGTTAAACTTTAATTTAAAAAACAGACAGTTTATAGAGTCACATTTAAATTGTACTTTTACTCCACTACATTTATTTAATACCTTTAGTTGCTAGGGAGATTAGGATTGATGATGGTAAATATAATCTCCCTTAAATCAGACTTTAGTTCACCTGCAGTAAATCCAGCAGCTACCCTGCAGTATACAAAGCCATTCAAACTAGCTGCACCTTTACCAGCTCTGAGAACACTTTAATGATCAATCATTATAAAACATATCAGAGATATTATTCTGAAATGGACCAATCAGACAATGACTACTTTTACTGTCCTTTTTTGACGGACAGGATGGCAGGTTTGTCCACGTTTCTAGAGAATGTGAAGCTGGGTCTGAAGATAGACGTCCTGAGGGAGGTGGGACGTCAGTATCCAGTCTTCTGCTTCCTGCTGCTGTCTATGGTGGCGCTCACACTGCTGCTGAACAGGTAAAAAAACACTAAATAATAAGGTATATTATAAATTCGATAAGTGTTTTAATGGGCTCACTGGTGGCTGAATATGTCTGGACTCAGAGGGAGTCATGTGATGTGAGGAGTCCGACCTGCTGCTGTAGAGAATCATGGATCAGGACTCCCATGTTCAGATATAAAGCTACCTTCTATTGGAAGTTAAGTTTATTATAGGATGTCCATTAGCTGTGACTGAAAGCCTGGGGTCGTAATCTAAAAGCATACTTTAAAAAAACTCCCTTTACATTCAAAATACATTTCACAAAATGCTCCTGTTTGGTGAATTTTCTATCGAGTCATTCTGCATAATGCTTCCTCTGCAGATATCTCCACGTGCTGATGATCTTCTGGTCGTTCCTCGCTGGCGTCACCACTTTCTACTGCTCCTTGGGACCCGAATCCCTCATCCCAAATATCTTCTTCCCCGTGAAACAGAGGAACAAAGTGAGTCTGACAGAAGTAGCTGCAGAGTGTGCGAAGGCCTTTTTTAAAAATGTGTATTTATTTAAAAAGGAACGCAGTTTGTGCTAATTGCCCAACATATATCCAGCAAGTTCTATGTGCTGCAGACCCGTGCTATGCATTTCTAACATAACACGTTAACATTTCTATGTTCACAACAGGACTCAACGATCTGCAAACAGACTACAGTGTGATTTCAAACTAATAAATATACACTAATCCTTTTCTCTCCGCAGCGTCAGGAGCAGGAGTTGTTTCCTCTGGGTCACAGCTGCGCCGTGTGCGGGAAGGTGAAGTGCACCCGTCACCGGTACGTTAACAACACCTGTTTTATTTATTTATCTGCTACCTTTATCTATCCAGGGAACTCTTCAGAATCAGGCAGTACACATACTGATATAAACCTGAACATGGGCAGAATCAGAAGGCCTCTTTAAAGTACTCATGAATGATGAATGGCCGTGTCCCTTTGCTGCATGTCATTATGGAAAAAGCCATGGACAGCACTCGTTAGAATTTGGATTTGGATTTCTGTAGTTTGTAGTGTCCTGGGTCCCTTCAGATAGTACACTCTGATATCACTCATGTTTGACTCCTGCAGGCCGACGCTGCTGCTGGAGAACTACCAGCCCTGGTTGGACCTGAAGGTGCATTCAAAGGTGGACGCTTCGACAGCAGAGGTGCGTCCGTGTAGGGATTCATGCTTTTATACTGAATCAGTGTGTGTAAAATTGCAATGCAAGTCTTCATACCCCGCTGCCTGTGTCGTTGTTGGATATTGGTCAATGTGCATATTTATATTTTAACTACAATTATTTATATTTTGCATTTCATCAAATAATTTTACTTAACTTCTAGTATTTCTGTAAATACTTGTGTTTTATTTAATGTTATTGCACATTATTACTTCTTATGTTTGTATTCATTTTTCTATTGTTTTTTATTTTCATTAAAATGTTTTTATTCTTTTTTAAAATTCTTTTTTTTGCACATTTTAACTTTTAAGTCTAATGTTGGTATTGTTCCCCCGGCCTGTAGGTGTTCGAGTTAGTTCTGGAGAACTTTGTGTACCCGTGGTACCGGTAAGTGTTTCATTGAGTGTTATTTTTCTCCCAGTGGAGAAGCGGTTTTAAAAGCTTTCTGTTTTCAGGGACATCACGGACGACGAGGCGTGTGTCGATGAACTCAGGATGACTTTTCGCTTCTTCGCCTCGGTGCTCGTCCGCCGCGCTCAGAAGGTCTGTCTCAGAGAGGCTGAAAAAAACCCTATTTCTAATCATCCAAAGTCTACAGGTGTGTCTTTCTTTTGTCGGCAGGTTGATGTTCCTGCTGTGTTTGCTGACAAAGTGATGAAAGCTGGAATGAAGCACATTGAAATTCTGGCAAAAGCTCGTAGAAAAGGTATGAATTTGCATTATTATAATTATGATCAGGGTTTAGTCTAAACCAGGTACAGGGTCTCTGCTCCCTCTTACTGTGGGCGTGCGCCCTCAAACCAAAATCTTCCCCGTAAAATGTTAAAGCGATGCCAGAAAACAATATCTCTGTCGGTCAGAATAATGAGTCCAGAAATATGAAGACGGTGTCAAATAAAGCAGTGGTTCTAAAAATGGGGGTACAGGACACAGTACAGGATTCCAGACATTTGAAAAGAAGTCCGATCTTTTAGGACAGAAGTTATAATTCTGAAGAAATAGTTGGACATTTTTAAAAAGTTGAAATTTTGAGAAAAAAATCTGAAGTTTGAAAAGAAAATCGAAAGGAAAAATAATTGGGAGACAAAAGATGATTAAACTCTGTACCAAATAAATATCAAAATGTAAGAATACAAATTGAAATTCAAATAATTCAGAGAAACGAAAACTGAGGAAAAATAATCCTAATAATTCTTTATGTATAATCGAGGTCGGAGAAAAAAGACCACATTTGTAAACGCTGCCCCCCCGCTGTGTCTGTGTGTAGTGCGGAGTGTGGAGGGTCTGCAGCAGGCGGCTCTGGAGGAGTACGGCGCCGACCTTCACATCGCTCTGCGCAGCCGCAGAGACGAGCTGCTCTACCTCCGCAAACTCACCGAGATGCTGTTTCCATACGTCATGCCCCCCAAAGCCACCGACTGCAGGTAGGAAACGCACAGCACCTCACTTACACACTCACACTGTGGGACAAAGACTTCGATTCGCCTTTGAAGACCATTTACATGCACTAAAACCTGAATAGACTATATGATGCAATTTCTTCATCTTTACTCAGGTCTCTGGCTCTGCTGCTGCGGGAGGTGATGTCTGGCTCCGTCATGTTACCCACCATGGACTTCATGGCCGACCCTGTGAGCAAACAGTGCTTTATTATCAAACTAAAAACTACCGCGAGTCTAAAATGATATAAACGATCAGGTTAATGTTTGTTCAGGCCACCATACACATTCTGTAAAACCTTAAAATAATGTGATTTATTTTGTTTGTTGTTGAAGAAAACCCTTGAGTTCAATCGACCATCATGGAAGAATATGAAAGATGACACAGCATGAAAATAATATGAAATCACTTCATAATTACGGCTAAAACGAACTTTCCGGTCTGGTTTTTGTAAAGGTAATATTTCTCTTTCTCAGGACACGGTGAACCTGATGGTGCTGATATTTGTTGATGACGCTCCAGTAAGTAACCAAAACATGTCATATATACTCATCCTTCTACTCTGCAGGTAAACCAGTGAATATTGCAATAGAAATGCAACCTTTTTTAAACCCATTTTTAGTGGATATTGTTTCTTAACATGTCTTTGCTTCTCTTTTGTGTCTCCAGCCGGATCCTGATACCGAGCCTCCGTCTCCACTGGTTCCTTTCTTACAGAAATACGCCGAAGTCAACAACAAGAAGCAGTCTGTGAGTGCCTCGCTTTCAGAGACCTTTCTTTTTCAAGACAAAGAAATGCTTACTTTGTACTCTAGTGTCTAAAAAAGGCCCCCCCCTCTCCGAATGACTCGTAGTATGTGAAGCGCGTTGAGGGGTCGAAGAGAGACCTGATAAAGAGCTGTATAAGTGCAGTCCATTCACCATCAGATAAAGACCGACAGACCCCCTCCCTGCAGGTGCTGAAGCTGGACCTGAAGGAGATCAGGGAGGAGCAGGATCTACTCTTCCGCTTCATGAACTTCCTAAAGCAGGAGGGAGCCGTGCATGTGCTGCAGTTCTGCCTCACCGTGGGTACGTTCAAGGCGCCTCACACAAGGATGAACACAACAACAACCCGTCTGACTGTACACACTTTCTTCCTGCAGAGGAGTTCAACGATAAGATCCTGAGTCCCGACCTGAGTGACGTCGAGCTGCAGCGTCTGCACGGAGAGGTCCTGCACATCTACGAGACGTACTGCCTGGAGGAGAGCATCGACAAGATCAGCTTCGACCCCTTCATCGTGGACGAGATCCGGAACAGTGAGGCTTCATAAGTTCATCAGCACTCTGGTTGTATGGTTCAGATGTTGACTGTCCCTGTGTCCCCCGTCAGTCGCTGTAGGTCCGTACTGCGACGTGGTGAAGCTGCAGAAGATGCACTGCCTGTTCGAGGCGTACGAGCACGTCCTGTCTCTGCTGGAGAGGGTCTTCACCCCCATGTTCTGCCACAGCGACGAGGTGACAGCTCTCTGTCTTACCACCGTTTCACTTCAGTGAGATTCGGGTTTGAATACCTGCTAATAACTCAGGATTAAATGTGTTCATTTGTGGGGATTACACGTGGATTTAAAGGTCCTATTGTGCAAAATACAATCTCAAACGTGTGTCCCCTGCTCCTAGAGCACCATGGTGTTTTTGTAAACTACTCGTGTTGCAGAGGGGCGTGGCCAGCAGAAGCTCATTAGCATTAAAGCTACAGACCCAGAATCAGCTCTTCAGGAACAGATAGATGTGTTGCTTCTTTATTAATGACACTCTCCAACAGTATGCACGCTTACTTAAGTCATGTATCAGCGTGTGCTTCAGGCTTCAGCTCCTGTTCACTTTTCTCCTCTCTGTGTTCAGTACTTCAGACACCTGCTGAGGGGAGCCGAGTCTCCCACCAGGAACTCCAGAATCAACAGGTTGGTTTCTATCATTTATGTTAATACTGTTACCTAGCTTTGAATGTATATTTCAGGTGGAAAGGACAGCAAACATAAGCATGAAGACTGAGAGAGAGGTTATAATAAATCACCTGAAATAAAATAATAAGATTTCTGTTTCCAAAGGATGTTTAGTCCTCTGTCATAAAGGGGTTAGGACACGTGGAAATATTGACATTTAAGAAGCTTTTATCCAATGGCTGCAAGAAAGCAAGAGAGGGCCGTAAAGATGCATTACTTTATGGCCGGTGGAGTGCGGTTCACACAGGGTTTATGGGATGGACATTATATTGAAGTCTAAACAGTCCTGCTCAAACACACTCTCTGTCCCACCTGTTGGCACCTGGTCACCACTGTAAACATGAATATGATTTATATAAAAACAACTGAATTATGGGCTTCAAAATAATCACCATTTAAAAAACAAAAGCGATAATTTTGAAGAAATTATGAAAACAAAAAATCAGAAGTTTGAAAAGAAAATCAAAAGGGAAAACATTGAGACAGCAAGTGTGAATTTTTAAAGCAGCATTCTGTGCTTCAAAACGTAGAAGTGTCCTCTGAATACTCAGCTCTCTGTTGTCAAGGTGTTGCATCCTAAGCTGCCTGTGCATCTTGTTCCAGAAATAGCTTCAGTTGTGAGGAGAGTCGGTGAGTAGACGCTCTGCATGTGTCTCTGCTGAGAGCTGCACAGAGTGATGCATGCTGGGTATATCCCACACGCTAACGTCAGGAGCCACGGCTGAGCGTCGGTGCTTGTTCAAATGTCATGCTGGTGACTGCACTCTAACTTTAACCCCACATTTGAGTTAAATAATGCATCTGTGAACACCACATGGGTTTTTAGAGGCGCTAACGGGCAAAATATGAAGTCAAAATGATATGAAAATGTCTATTGTTTATATTTCTCTGAATTGTTTCCACTCTGTTATTGATTAGATTTGTAATGGAGGCCCTATTCTGCTTTCTGTGGGGTTCCCTGTATGTTTCAGTGCAGGTCTGCAAAAGGTAAAATCCCTGTGAGTTTCTCCCGCCCCCCGCCGCCTGAAATCAAACGCCTCCCTTGGACTCCTTTGTTTACTTCCGGATACATAGTGACATCCCTTGGTCACACTCGCGCTGCTATTGACTCGCGCTCCAACACATTGTAGGATAAGGGCGGGACATTTCTAAGCGGTGGGCCAATCAGCAGCAGAATAGGGCCCCTTTTGGAAGAGTGAATTCCTACAGGAGTAAGCTTCACCTTTTCTCCGTTCCCTGTAGGAACCTGTCGAAGCGAGGCGAGTCGTTTGGGATCAGCAGGATCGGCAGTAAGATCAAGGGAGTGTTCAAGAGCACGACGATGGAGGGAGCCATGCTGCCGATCTGCAGCATGAACGACATGGACGACGACCTGGTGAGGGTTTCGCTTCGTCCCGTCACTTTGGAGAGTTAAATATGTTCAGTAGCACATATTTCTCTGGGACTTAAAGACAATAAAAGCAATATTTTTTACTTTTTCTTTCACTTTCGACAACTTATACTAACATATTCACACTCTAAATAAACTGAATGCATAAATACAATTATTATAATATCAGAAATGGACTCCACTTATAAATACATACACTAATTTAGGTGCTTCGAGTCTCAATCAACGTGGGGAGGGGGGTTATGTGTGAATCAAATCAAACTGTATTTATGAATAACAAATATAAATGAAATAATCATAAATAAAAAATACAATTAATAAAATAAATAAAATGAAAACAAACAAATTAAATACTAATAAATAAAGTCAATCAAAAAATACATTACAGTTATTAATTCAAATGAATATAATACATAAAATAATGGGGGGGGGTTATGTGTCACTAGTGCTATTTACCTAGCACTTTTTATTCACAAAGGTAACTCAAACTGCTTCACAAACAGAACACTCCCTCCCCGGGTATAGATAAACCAATATATGTAATGATGATGTCTGAGGGGATAAAATCAGATTTTTAGATGTGGTTCCGTGTCCCCCTGCAGGTGGAAGAGGCGACTGTGGTGATGGAGGACGACTCCCCCGCGGAGCCCCCCTGCTCCGGGGCGGGGAGCCTCAGGAATCTGTCGTTCTGGAGCATCTGCATCCCGTACATCGACCTCTACGACGACGACAACAGGAGGGACAAGATCCCCGTGTTCTGCATCGACGTGGAGCGCAACGACAGGAAGGAAGGTGGGGACCTCCGTCAGCGGGGGCACATGGGCGTAGATTGAGATGTGGGGGTCATAAAACTGAAGTTAAAACACAGATAACGCCGGGGCAAGCCTGCCACGAAAGCCCCAGAGTCACTGTTTTCTTTCAAAATAAAAGCCCCAAAAAGTGCAGCAAAAAGCAAGCTCCAGGAAAGACTTGTTTTTCAAAATAAAAGCCCCAGAGTGTAGCTGTATACTTAAAGCAAGCTCCAGGAGAGGCTTGTTTTTCAAAATAAAAGCCCCAGAGTGTAGCTGTATACTTAAAGCAAGCTCCAGGAAAGGCTTGTTTTTCAAAATAAAAGCCCCAGAGTGTAGCTGTATACTTAAAGCAAGCTCCAGGAGAGGCTTGTTTTTCAAAATAAAAGCCCCAGAGTGTAGCTGTATACTTAAAGCAAGCTCCAGGAGAGGTGAAATATTTGCTCCGCATTATTGCACTTCATTCTTCTCCTTCTTGTTCCTGCAGTCGGTCATGAAACAGAGAAGTGGTCGGTCTTCAGGAGATATCTGGAGTTCTACGTCCTTGAATCAAAACTCACCGAGTTCCACGGTAAAAACCTCAGAACTCTTTCAGATTTCCCATAATCTAATCACAATATTACTTGTGTTAATCTGCTGTCCGTTCCTTTTACATTCTCTCTATTTATTCATCTTTTATTGCAGGCACGTTTGCAGACGCTCAGCTTCCGTCCAAACGAATAATTGGACCAAAGAATTTGGACTTCCTGGAATCCAAGAGGGAAGAATTTGAGGAATATTTACAGGTATTAAAACCTAGATTTTTATGAACAAAGCAAAGAAAAGGCACTCTAATTAATTTAACAGAAGGTGTTTTGGATTCATCTCTTTGTCGTCATTAGAGGGCAGTACAACTAAACAGTACACACACCGGACTTCAGTTGTGGAGAAAAACAGCAGCGAAAAAAAACTCCTTTTATTTACATTTAATGTCATTAATGGGTAGAATTATAGGGAATAACACATATAATAACTGTGTGTGTGTGTGTGTGTGTGTGTGCAGAGGCTCCTGCTGCACCCGGAGCTCAGTAACTCTCAGCTGCTGGCCGACTTCCTGTCTCCTCACAGCGTGGAGTCTCAGTTCCTGGAGAGGATGCTGCCCGACGTCAACCTGGGTTTGTTCCTGCAGCTTCTGCCCTAAATACCAACCGTTGACTTCACCTCTTCGTCCTTTTACTCATTAACCGTTTAACTGATTAGTTTTTGTTTCACAGGAAAGATTTTCAAGTCGGTGCCAGGGAAGCTGATAAAAGAGGTGAGTCCATTCCCTGAGATTAATATTTAACTAACATAGCTGTCTGTATTTGAAATCCTAGATCTTCAGTTCCCGGTCTTTAAACTCCACATCCTGAAGATGCTGTTGTTGTTTTGCCAGTAGAAGTCCATGAGGGTTAGGTAAACCAGAGGACCTTCCAGATAATTAATCAGACCCCTCTTCTGACTCCAGGGGCTCCATCAAGTTCCTCTGTGAGGAAAACAAACAATGAATCAGCCCGGAGAGATTCTTATTATCCTCCCAGAGCGAGTCATTATGAGAAGAGATCAGACTGAGCTGAGATACATGTATGCTTTTCTCTTCCGGTGATGGGGCTATCACTAGGGCTACTGTAGGTCAAATTAAATCAAAGAATCTGTGGAGGATACTACTGCTCGAAAAACTACCTTCATTTTAAAAGAACAAAAGTAGAAGAATACTCAAATATTTCTCTGACATCGTAGCAGATAAATACATTCTGGCAGGGAAAAAAAGTCACAAGGGTTAGGGTTAGGTTACTAAAGGCTTTTCTAAAGGTTTACTAAAGGCTTTTCTAAAGGTTTACTAAAGGTTTACTAAAGGCTTTTCTAAAGGCTTTTCTAAAGGTTTACTAAAGGCTTTCTAAAGGTTTACTAAAGGCTTTTCTAAAGGCTTTTCTAAAGGTTTTCTAAAGGCTTTTCTAAAGGTTTACTAAAGGCTTTTCTAAAGGTTTACTAAAGGCTTTTTTAAAGGTTTACTAAAGGCTTTTCTAAAGGTTTACTAAAGGTTTACTAAAGGTTTACTAAAGGCTTTTCTAAAGGCAATTCTAAAGCTTTACTAAAGGCTTTTGTTTAAGGTTTATTTCCTCACAAATGAACAATATGAATCTGGTAAGTATATTGCAAATCTTTTCTTAATTATGTCCCTTCTCTGACCCCCAGTGGTTCTGTGCTGTTCCTCTGTAAACCCCCCCCCCCACTGATGACATGAACTCTGGTTTCTTTCAGAAAGGACAGAACCTGGATCCTTTCCTTCAGTCCTTCTTCAACTCCTGCGAGTCTCCCAAACCAAAACCCAGCCGCCCAGAACTCACCATCCTCAGCCCGTCCAACGAGAACAACAAGAAGGTCCGACACACACACACACACACACACACACACACACACACACACACACACACACACACACACACACACACACACACACACACACCGTCCTCAGCACATCCAACGATAACAGCAACAAGCTCCAAGAGGAAAGGGGAGGTCTTTCCCCGGAGAGGATGTGGAGTGTCAATTTCTTCGATGAACCGTCATGTTTATCTCCGTGGAAACAGACATGATGAATGATGGTTATATCCTGTGTGTCAACGGACAAGAAACAATCAGCGGATAGGAAGCTTTCTGTTTCTGCAGAATCAAGTTATTTTAGTGCAACAAGGATTCCTTCTGTAATTTAGGGCGTTAAACTGACCTTAATGATGAGTCATTCTGAGTTTTGCTCCAACTGGGGAACCAATGAGCTGCAGCAGAGCACAGTAAACAACAACATACTACTCAAAGCAAGACAACAAGACGAGAGGTCTTTTAAAGGAGGTTTTTGGTACGGTTGGGTAAGATAAAGAGGTAGCAGGAAGTGCACAGGTAGCTGATGCTCTCTCCCCCCCAGCTGTTCACCGACCTGTTCCAGAACAACGCCGACCTGTCGGAGAGTCCGGAGAGGAAGCACAACCGCAACTGCTTCGAAGAGACGCTCTCTGTGGACGGCATGTACGACTACATGATGTACGTGGGTAAGTGAAGCACGGGGTCCACTTCTCTCTGAGAGGCCAGGAGAGCCGGGTCATTGAAGCGTCCCTCAGGTCTGGGTCTGGACTTCTGAGACTCTCTTATTTACTTCTTTGTTTTCCTCCAGGCCGGACGGTGTTCAGCACAGCCGACTGGATGAACCACGCTCTGGCCGCGGGTCGGATCCTCTTCAAGAACTCGTTTGAAGCGTACATGGATCAGTACCTGCAGAGCAAGCTGGACCACATCCTGCAGGAGCACAACATGGTGTCGCTCATCACACAGCTCCGAGGTGTGTGTGTGTGTGTGTGTGTGTGTGTGTGTGTGTGTGTGTGTGTGTGTGTGTGTGTGTGTGTGTGTGTGTGTGTGTGTGTGTGTGTGTGTGTGTGTGTGTGTGTGTGTGTGTGTGTGTGTGTGTGTGTGTGTGTGTGTGTGTGTGTGTGTGTGTGTGTGTGTTACCAGAAAAAACTCAAAATGTTGAAAACTACATTTATTGAAATTAAGTAGAAAATACTTAAACTCAAATACATTCCAAAATCAACGTAAATAGATTCAAACATTCTCTGAGTTAAAAGTGTTTAATAAAGGAGAAAAAACTCAAATATTCCCAAAGATTAAAGCAGTTAATTGATAATATTAATACAGTTTTATATTCTGTGATTAAACATACTTGAAAATATACTGAATTTATGAGGAAAAAAATTCTAAACATTAAACTGATTAAATATCCAGAAAATCCAAAATCAACTCAATTATTTTCTGAGATTTAAATAATAAATATTTAAAAATGTAAATATTTTGTGAGTTCAGAGTAATTTACAATATTGATTAAGTAAATGTATTGGAAAAGAATCAAACATTTGAGATTAAATTGCAAGATAATCTCAAATATCCTCTGAGACTTCAGTGGTAAATCTTCTAGAAAGAACTCACAGATTTGATGAGAATGAAGAATTTGTCTCAGGATAAAAAAGCCTTGAGCGTTGAGAGTTCCCTCCTCTCCTTTTCGACAGAAACAGTTCGTCATAATCTGAGTTTCATCTCTGTTTTCTGCCTCCCCTGCAGACGCTGTTTTCTGTGAGAGCAGCGAGGAGCTGACCCCCCAGGACAAACAGAGCAGAGCCAAGAAGACCTTCGAGGAGATGATGAATTATTTACCAGGTCTGTTTTTCAATGGTGTTTTCTCCGGAATGTGCCGTAGTTTGAAGTATTAGCCGCGGGTTTATCTGCAAACGAATTATTTCCAGGTCTCAGAGAGTGTGTCCTGCAGGAAACACACTCCTGGTATCGGTCATCGTCTGAGCCTCCTCCTTCCACGTGGAAGAGACGTTAAAGCATGCATTTGACTTCCTTTATATCTGAAACTCCTCCCTATCAATAGGAGTTTGGTGCTAAAGGTGTATCATACAATATCCACATAAATCCCTGTAGTATGAGCACTCCTGTCTCAAATCTTTAGGACATTTAATATCCAGAGCGGTTCTGCAGAGGTGTGGGACGTGACGCTCAGCTGTTTCCTCTTTAATCTAAGTCTCTGATTTCAGATTTTGTGGTGAAGTGCATCGGTCAGGAGTCCAAATACGAAGGAGTGAGACTCCTGTTCGAGGGCTTCCAGCAGCCCGTCCTCAACAAGCAGGTAAACAGAGACACCTTCAAACTGTGGACAGCCTCAGGCCTGCAGGAAGAGTTGAGTCCAGCTTACGGACAGTAAAGTAGTCATTGCTCTGTTCTAACTGCTGGTTGTTTCAGATGACGTACGTGCTGCTGGACATCGCCGTGCAGGAGATGTTCCCTGAACTCAGCAAGGTAAACCAGGAAGAGATTCAACTCACAGGTGCAGGAGAGAAATATCACATCTGACATGAGATGTGTGCCAATCCTACCCGGCAACAGAGGGTTCCGATATCTCTGGAAACCAAAAAACAATCCCACAGTTTTCACAGCTGGGTCTCTTCTGAGACTTTCTCCTCCTTGCTGAATACCTTCCAGCTACTCCTACCCCTTTTTAGTTTGGGAACCCTTTCCAAAAAGCCTTAGTCATTGTCCTTGCATGAACCCTCACACTTACACACTTCTTAAGAGTCTCTGAAATGCTTCTCTGATGCTGCTCCCTGTTTCCTCTGCAGGGAGTGAAGGAGGCGTCCGGCATGTGAAGAACCGACTCCTGAACTGGGATCAGAAATCCTCGAGTGTTTCTGAAACGGCTGCCATCATCTTTACATTCCTCTGTATATAAACGACGAATAAAGAGAAATATATTTATTGATGCTACTGCAGCTGTCTGTCATCGTTTCTGTTTCAAACCAGTAGAGATTTCCAATTTCAGTTAACTAAATGACCTTTTTGAATTCATCCAATCAGCAGAGACTTATTTCTTTTGATTCAACAACATTTATTGACACAGTCCCGGTACAAGGCTGTGGTCAAACTGGGAGCCTCTTTGTCCCGGAGTGAATGAATCCGAAGCCAGGAATGTGTCCTCGTCCTCAAGCTGCTGATCCGTGACGAGCGCCAATGCATTACCAGGCAGTGAGCGTCCCCTCCAGGAAGTCCCTCACAGAGGAGGCTTTGTTGCTGAGGAACTCAGAGGGAAGAGCTCTGTCCGGAAGAACGGGGATCGACTGTCCAGCCCCGACCACAAACACTGAACAATCACACACTTAATTGGACCTGCTAATTGAAATCCTCAGTAAAGGAAAAGGACCGAAACAATCTAAGACAGATCAGCGGGTCACCACAATGTGTGTGTGTGTGTGTGTGTGTGTGTGTACAGCCAGGAGAGAGAGGGGTGAGATTAGTGGGGCTTAATGAGCAGCACACCGGGCGTGAGCTTCATCTAATTAGTGACCTGCGGGGGAGAGGAAGGTAAAGATAAAGATGAAACATGAGTCCTTAACTTCTTTTAAGTTTTTATTTGAACTAAAATCGTGATTATTTACCGCTAAATTAGTGAAAGTGTGTTTTTCTAGAAGACAACGTGTAGTGGTGCTTTCCTTCCATCGGACTCCATCGGTTACACACAACCAACACATTGTCCGTGATAGGCTAAAGGGGCGGGACATCTCTAAGCTGTTGACCAATCACAACTGAGCCGGCCAGCTAACCAATCAGAGCAGACTGGGCTCTGGTTTCAGACAGAGGGTGAAAAGAGGAGCTGCAGCACAGGAAGAGAAACATAAAGAGCTTTCTGAACATTAGAGCATGGAGACATGTCCCAGGAGAGACACAGAGCATGGAGACATGTCCCAGGAGAGACACAGAGCATGGAGACATGTCCCAGGAGAGACACAGAGCATGGAGACATGTCCCAGGAGAGACAAAAATGAACCTCAAGATTTTTCAATTCTTTTTCGTTTCAAAATAATTGAAAAATCAAACTAAGAATAAAGTCTAACTTTCTGATTGATTTTCCGTCCCGTCAGAAGAGCATCCGTCCTGTTAGATCCCTCGGTTCTACGTGGAAAAGTTCTCCTGTTCTCTGGGTAAACTCAGCCAAGCTTGTCCCCACAGAGAGTCCACAGCAGCACCAGTGAAACCAGTAAGACCAGCGAAGACGTTAGTCCCGGGGACGAGTTAAAGATCTTGATGCGTCCTTCCACAGACGGATACACCCATGGCTTCTGAGCGATGTAGGCCGACACCACAGAGATATCCAGATCCCCTGGGAGGAAATAACATACAGGCATGAGCATTGAACTGGTCCAGAACCCTCACCAGAACCCCCTCCCACTGGACACCCAGAACATGACTCTCTCCATTTAAAAACACGGTTAGAACTCCAGAATAAATCCCTGCTCACCGCTGTCGTGTTTCAGCATCTCCTCTGGGATCATGGAGAACCCGTCTCCCCCCTCCACCAGGTAGATCGGCAGCACCACCTTGTAGACCTCGTCCTGCTGCACCGCCTCGTACCGGGGGACCCGGCACCTGGTGCAGAGGATGCTGAGGCTCTGGACCTGATGCCCCGAGGGCTCAGAGAGGTCAAACTCCACCTGAAACCCTGCAGCGGGACAAAGTGTTACTTGCAATTAAACCACGTTGATCTCAGAAGCTAACGTTAGCATTATATGTCGTCTCTGAAGCTACCTGAGACCTGCAGGAACTCCCCGGTGCTCTGTCCGTACCGCCTCACTGAGTGTTCGAAGGCTTTGAACAGCGTGGAGCCCTTCAGGTGCACCAGGTCGAAGGTTCCCCCAAACGGCAGGACGGAGATCAGGTCCTCCATGGTGATGGAGCCTGCAGAAACACACAATAGTTATTCTGACAGAAAAACGTTTAGCGCGGGAAACAGAGTATCGTCAGCGAAGAGGCGAATCTCTACTTTGAGGAAAGGAGAAGTAAAGACATTTCAGAATAAATAAAATAACATTGTGCTAAATGGATATCGCTGTCAGGGTTTCAAGAATGTCTAAAGATCTTCTGTTTGGTTTAATCTTCAATAATTATTTCAGTCTAAATTACTTTCTTCACAGAAAATTGACATTATGTTTTTATTTTTCAAACATATGTTTAGATTTTTACACCAGTAAATAAAATGAATAAATATATTTATTATTATTAATATTATTAATAATAATCTGATTTTCTGATTCTCATTCTTTTTACTTTAACTTCGATGAAACTGCCTAACGCACCGTTCCTGGATCGCTCGTCGATGGAGGTCCGGACGCCACCCCCGTTGAAGATGGCGGCGCTGACGTGGTTCCACTGCTGGCCGTCGGAGGAGCGGATGTTGTTGTTCACCTGAGACACAAAGTTTGAGTTAACTTAAAGCTAACTTCCATCTGCGGAGTCTTTACTTTTAATTATCTTTGTCCCAGTTCCTCACCATGGCGTCACAGATCAGGTTTCCCAGGTTGCACTCTCTGAACCGACATTCCACCGCCGAGCCGTTCAGGAAAACCATTGTTTTCCCGACCACCTGAGAGGAGAAGTTCGCCAGACTCTTCTTCCACTCGTTCACATCGGCAAGAAACTGCGGATCTACACCGGAGATACAGAAACACATGTCATGTCTCTGGTAAAGGGGAAATAGTTTTAGAGTGGTGCAGGGAGGCAGCATCTCCCTGGTCCAATGGGATTTCAGCACTTCACCTCACCACCGCTAAGCTAAAGGAGGCTAATGTTGGGCTATAAAGGAACTACAGCACGGTCACATGACTTCACATCACTACCGCTAAGCTAAACGTGGGTAATGTTGGGCTATAAAGGTACTACAGCACGGTCACATGACTTCACGTCACCACCGCTAAGCTAAAGGAGGCTAATATTGGGCTATAAAGGAACTACAGCACGGTCACATGACTTCACGTCACCACCGCTAAGCTAAAGGCGGCTAATGTTGGGCTATAAAGGAACTACAGCACGGTCACATGACTTCACGTCTCCACCGCTAAGCTAAACGTGGCTAATGTTGGGCTATAAAGGAACTACAGCACGGTCACATGACTTCACGTCACCACCGCTAAGCTAAAGGAGGCTAATGTTGGGCTATAAAGGAACTACAGCACGGTCACATGACTTCACGTCTCCACCGCTAAGCTAAAGGTGGCTAATGTTGGGCTATAAAGGAACTACAGCACGGTCACATGACTTCACGTCTCCACCGCTAAGCTAAAGGTGGCTAATGTTGGGCTATAAAGGAACTACAGCACGGTCACATGACTTCACATCACCACCGCTAAGCTAAACGTGGGTAATGTTGGGCTATAAAGGAACTACAGCACAGTCACATGACTTCACGTCTCCACCGCTAAGCTAAAGGTGGCTAATGTTGGGCTATAAAGGAACTACAGCACGGTCACATGACTTCACATCACTACCGCTAAGCTAAACGTGGCTAATGTTGGGCTATAAAGGAACTACAGCACGGTCACATGAGTTCACGTCACCACCGCTAAGCTAAAGGAGGCTAATGTTGGGCTATAAAGGAACTACAGCACGGTCACATGACTTCACGTCACCACCGCTAAGCTAAAGGTGGCTAATGTTGGGCTATAAAGGAACTACAGCACAGTCACATGAGTTCACGTCTCCACCGCTAAGCTAAAGGAGGCTAATGTTGGGCTATAAAGGAACTACAGCACGGTCACATGCACGGAAATACCATTGACTTTAGGAGCAGCAATGAAATGCTGACTCAGGTCTAGGTTTTAGGACTCATTCCTGCACTTGGGATAAAACCTTTGGTACTCACCCTGCTGCACGCTGCCATCCAGCAGGATGGGGTTTCCTGTTGCCTTCAGGACGTCCCCAGCCTTGTTAAAAGTCACCTTCAGGTTGCCCAGGTATTTCCCGAAAGCGTACGCCTGCACCACTGGAACCTGCCGTCCATCGTCCGACTTCACCATGAAGGGATATTTTCCTGCCGGGACTTCGGTGGAGGGGGGGGTTCCTAGGGTATAAAGAGTGGAGAGGAAGGAGTTTAAGACAGTAGCGTCTCTACTTTAAAGAGTCCTCTCCTGCTGATGTTCAGGTGTATATCAGTATGTAGAGTCTCTACTTTAAAGAGTCCTCTCCTGCTGATGTTCAGGTGTATATCAGTATGTAGTGTCTCTACTTTAAAGAGTCCTCTCCTGCTGATGTTCAGGTGTATATCAGTATGTAGAGTCTCTACTTTAAAGAGTCCTCTCCTGCTGATGTTCAGGTGTATATCAGTATGTAGAGTCTCTACTTTAAAGAGTCCTCTCCTGCTGATGTTCAGGTGTATATCAGTATGTAGTGTCTCTACTTTAAAGAGTCCTCTCCTGCTGATGTTCAGGTGTATATCAGTATGTAGAGTCTCTACTTTAAAGAGTCCTCTCCTGCTGATGTTCAGGTGTATATCAGTATGTAGTGTCTCTACTTTAAAGAGTCCTCTCCTGCTGATGTTCAGGTGTATATCAGTATGTAGTGTCTCTACTTTAAAGAGTCCTCTCCTGCTGATGTTCAGGTGTATATCAGTATGTAGAGTCTCTACTTTAAAGAGTCCTCTCCTGCTGATGTTCAGGTGTATATCAGTATGTAGAGTCTCTACTTTAAAGAGTCCTCTCCTGCTGATGTTCAGGTGTATATCAGTATGTAGTGTCTCTACTTTAAAGAGTCCTCTCCTGCTGATGTTCAGGTGTATATCAGTATGTAGAGTCTCTACTTTAAAGAGTCCTCTCCTGCTGATGTTCAGGTGTATATCAGTATGTAGTGTCTCTACTTTAAAGAGTCCTCTCCTGCTGATGTTCAGGTGTATGTCTCTACTTTAAAGAGTCCTCTCCTGCTGATGTTCAGGTATATATCAGTATGTAGAGTCTCTACTTTAAAGAGTCCTCTCCTGCTGATGTTCAGGTGTATATCAGTATGTAGTGTCTCTACTTTAAAGAGTCCTCTCCTGCTGATGTTCAGGTGTATGTCTCTACTTTAAAGAGTCCTCTCCTGCTGATGTTCAGGTGTATATCAGTATGTAGTGTCTCTACTTTAAAGAGTCCTCTCCTGCTGATGTTCAGGTATATATCAGTATGTAGAGTCTCTACTTTAAAGAGTCCTCTCCTGCTGATGTTCAGGTGTATGTCTCTACTTTAAAGAGTCCTCTCCTGCTGAATCTTTAGTGATTCTTGGTTAAATCTGTGTGTTCACACGGCTCTGCAGTCTCTTGCAAAGGTTTTAGGGCAAACGTTTGTCTGCGTAATAAAGGGTCTGGCACGCATTTTATTTTCTAACCACAATGGGATTCTGGAAAATAAGCAGGGAGCGTTCTGCAGTTTAATAACACGTCATGAGTCTGGCTTTTGTTTTTACAAATTTAAGAACACTCCATGTTTTGTTGCATGGATTAAAGAAACTGTATTAATTATCTTGGATTTTGTTTCCTTTAGACAGGACCAGCTTTCAATTATTTTCTCTAGTTTGTAGCACAGAGAAACTGCACGTCACTAGAGGCTTTGAACGCATCCCTGAGGCTTCCTCCTCCTGTTTATAGAAAGCTGTAGATCGTTACTGATGTGGACGCTGTGTTTACTCCAGAACTGTGCCCGACGACTCAGAGTTTCCTCTCCGACACACCGAGGGAGGGGAAGTCTCACCCTGACTCAGAGTGAGAAACACATGTTTTTCAGACGTTTATATCTAAACGTATCTATATCTATACTTTACCTAATTGCAATTTGAAAGTGCTTTTCTTGAGTGTTTTCTTTTCAGCAACTTTATAAGTGTAGTCCATAACAGACACCTTCCTCTTCCAGCTTTATTTCCCTTAGAAACACCAGATCTTTTTTTAAAAACACATGAATAATGATGGTTTTGAGTTACAGTAACTGCTGAAAGACTAGAATAATCAATCAGCCAATTAAAGAAACTTAATTGGACTCTAAAACACCTTTAAGTCTCTCTAATTTATAGATTTTTTATTGTTATTTCAGATGTGTTGGCATGTAATGAAGTAAAAAACAGAGTTTAGGTACAACATACTGACTTTTTCTTGTAGTGAAGTATTTTTTTAGTACTTTTATTGAAGTAAAGGACGTGAATTCTTCCTCAGAGACAAAACCATATTAAATAAACGGGAGATGTTACCGGTGTAGAGGAAAGTGTTACTGTGTCCCCCGATGACCACGTCCACCCCGCGGACCCTCCTGGCGATCTCTTGGTCCATGGTGAACCCGGAGTGACCGAGAGCGATGATCTTATTGACCCCCAGCGTCAGGAGCTTGTCCACCTGCAGCTGCAGGGCGGGAACCTCCGCCTCGAAGTGCAGGTATGGACCTGCAGAGACACGGGGTAATATGTGAAGCAGCACAGGGAGAGAAACTATCCTCTCTGAGAAATCTAAAACCTTTTCACCACATTATATATCATCAACCTGGGAGAGACTGTCATATCCATTAAACCTGCAGAACAAAAGCAACATGCCAAGTTAGAGGGACGTTTTTACCACATAATAATGACTTGAAGGCACTTCTGCAGTACTCTTTAATATTCAAACTTTTAATAGAATTGTGTTCATTATTTTTAGGGTTATAATTATTGTTATAAATAATAATATTATAAGGATAAATATTTTACTTCAGTTTTTATTTACTACTATTATTTTACATTGATCCTGAAAAACTGAATTGGACCATCGTTATGAATTATGATTTATTTCATTAATATAATTTAATATATTATTAATATAGAGTCAGAGTCAATCAGGTATAACCTGTCCCCTGCTCGACTCACCTGGTTTGGACAGCGCTGTTGTCTCCTGAGAAGTGTACCCCACGATGCCCACCTTCTCCCCCCCCACCGTCAGGATCTTGTACGGGAGGTACGAGCTGCTGAACGCCGGCAGGGTCGAGTCCGTTTTTAGATTGGCGCTGAGGACGGGACAGAGGATCTGCTCCATGAACGGCTTCATCAGACCCTCCACCTCGTTATCAAACTCGTGGTTCCCAAAGGCCTGGGAGAAAGGAGAGGACTCTTTAAAGTAGAGACGCTACATACTGATATACACCTGAACATCAGCAGGAGAGGACTCTTAAAGTAGAGACACTACATACTGATATACACCTGAACATCAGCAGGAGAGGACTCTTTAAAGTAGAGACTCTACATACTGATACACACCTGAACATCAGCAGGAGAGGACTCTTTAAAGTAGAGACACTACATACTGATATACACCTGAACATCAGCAGGAGAGGACTCTTTAAAGTAGAGACTCTACATACTGATATACACCTGAACATCAGCAGGAGAGGACTCTTTAAAGTAGAGACACTACATACTGATATACACCTGAACATCAGCAGGAGAGGACTCTTTAAAGTAGAGACACTACATACTGATATACACCTGAACATCAGCAGGAGAGGACTCTTTAAAGTAGAGACTCTACATACTGATATACACCTGAACATCAGCAGGAGAGGACTCTTTAAAGTAGAGACACTACATACTGATACACACCTGAACATCAGCAGGAGAGGACTCTTTAAAGTAGAGACACTACATACTGATATACACCTGAACATCAGCAGGAGAGGACTCTTTAAAGTAGAGACTCTACATACTGATATACACCTGAACATCAGCAGGAGAGGACTCTTTAAAGTAGAGACTCTACATCCCTAAATCTCTTAAGTATTTAAATGTTTACTTAAACCCTGAAGTTTTTCTTCCTGGACTTTAATTTGTTGGAGTAAACTCGGTAACCCCACCCCCCACCCCCCAGGAGATAGATGACGGCGCTGGTCTCTGTTATAAACATGCTTCTCAGTCTGCAGATTTGACTCTCCAGCACACCTGTCGGAGGGGCAAACAGTCTCCTGGTCCACACAGGACATATTAGAAGTCAAGGTCTAGAACATGCGGCTGTTCACGGCTACAGAAAGGAACTGGTCCGCAGCTCAGAGGCAGTCTGGAGCTGCTGGAAAACGTCTGTTCCAACAACAGCTAAGTGCTCTGCTGTCAGAGTGTACAGTGTGTGTTTTCCTCACCATGGAATCGTACTGCAGTTTGTTCATGAAGTGCGCCGCCTCGGCCCCCCTGTAGTGGTTGAACCACACCGTCCCCTGGAACTGATCCCCGGCGTCCAGCAGCAGCACGTTCGGCTCGGAGCTCCGGATCCGCTTCACCGCCGTCGCTCTGCGCGCCACCCCGGCGAAACACGCGGTGCTGTCGCTGCTACACGCCCCCGAGTGTGCGCTGGTCTCCTCCACCCGGGCGTGCACGTCGTTGGTGTGCAGGAGCACCAGTTCAAAGGCGGAGCAGGAGTTCAGGAGGAGGAAGAAGAGGAGCCGAGAGAGCACGCTCCTCTCCGGGCGCACCGCTGACATCGCTCCGTCGCGCGTAAACAACTCTGGAGGAGGGAGGCGTTCTTCTTCCTACCGCTGCTCCTGCTGCCTTTACAGTGTGGAAATTAAACAAAGACACACTACATGCCTGGAGGAGGAGGAGGAGGAGGAGGAGGAGGAGGAGGAGGAGGAGGATTTGGGTTGTTTTGATCCGCCTTTTTCTTCTGCCCTGAATTAACTTCTGAGATTACAGGCTGCACACTTCGCTGGCTGGCACATGTGAAGGCAGAGGTGAAGTGCAAAAGTACTGAAGTGTTAGCAGTGGCGTAGCAAGGCCTGTTTTAGGTGGGCTTCAGCTTCATGTTTTAAAGCCCAACCAAACGAACATTTTGAAAAAGAAGAAGCCCTTGTCATTGGTTATGGTATTTGTTATGCTTTGAGCTGTGCCCCCTCCCCTTACCAACAGAGTTAAATGAATGTAAACATCTTAAAATATGAAGTTCAGTAGAAGTTGACCACTGCTATTAAGTTAGTGAATTACAGGCTTAACTAAGAGTGTTCTACAGGAGGTGTAACCCCTTTGGAGAAGGAGAGGTACGTATTTGTATTCTGTGAATGTTTCTGTAAAGCACCTTAAAGCCACATGACTGTAAAGGAGAACAGAATCTGGAGATGTGTTCCTTTCTAGTTGCTTATTTTATTTTAATCAAACTAAATCATTTGTTCTGCAGGGTGAAACTCTAATACAACACTACTTTAATGAAGAAGACATTTGATAAATAAAAACTGCGTTTCTTCGATACACTTCTACGTGGTGTCTACGTACATTATTTGGCAGGGCTAATGTGTATTCCAGGCAGCACAGATATTCAGACTGCTCCACAGCTGTCTGTACATACAGTTTGTGTACAGTGCAGAGAGACAGCTGCAGCTGCTGGTTTGATTTCACTGTGAAACCAACACATGTCTGTGGAGACGGCCTTCAGGGCCTCCTCGGTTCTGCTTTCATTGTAAAACCACAACCCTTTCCCATTTCTATGTTTCAGATTGCATGTTCAGAGCAGGATTCAAGCGGCAAAATCAGGGTCTAAAACAAAAGCCTTAAAGCTGAATTTTGATTAATTTCCAGCAGGAGTCAGATTGCATAGAAGAGTGTTCCTCCTTCTCTCTTGATTCAAAACCTCAGTGAACATTTCCCCGACGAGTTGATGGTCTCAATCTGTAGTTTCAAGTCTTCTGCAACAGAGCACGATATGTATTTAGTAAATTATGGCGGGAAAATAGATGATAAAGCAGCCTCTCTCTGTGAGTGCAGGACGCTGTGTGAACTGGACGTGCACTCCTTATACTGATTTACATTTTTACCTTTTTGTACATTTGTATTTTTTAGTTCCAAGGATTTGTTTTGCTTCTTTTTGTATTTCGCTGCTGCAACAATCAAGTATTTCTGATTCTGAGAAAACTAAACAAAGCTGACAATACAACAGAAACCAGATGGTCGAAAGTTCCTCATTTAGGATGCCAAAAAAACAACCAGATGATGGCGACACATCCAACGAAAAGATGGCGTGTCAAACAAACAAAAACAAATCTAAACATGGCTTCCCCCAAATTCCAAGATGATGACAACCATAAATCCAAGTGCTTAGTAAGGCGTGTGGGTTTTATTTTTCAGGTTTAAACACGTGAGAAAGTCCTCATGCACCGCACTGAACCTGTCCTTCAGTCTCAGTCAGTGTGGTGGTGGAAAATCCGTGGGGACTTGGCTTAAGAACCGGAAGGTCACCAGTTCAAGTGCTGCAGAGAACACTGTGGGTTAATCCCAATGCTAACATGCTAACATTTAGCAGGAAACATTACCAAGGTCCTATCTATGATTAGCTTGTTAGCTTGTTAGCATGCTCACAGATTCTTTGTTTTGTTGATGTGTAAACAAAAGTGCAGCTGAAGTGGATATGAGGATTACATGCTGGAAGTTCACTGGAACTGCAACAAGTTTTAACCTGACAGTCTAAACCTGAGGAGTTCAGAAGGAAAGACACACCTCTAGGCTAAGAGAAACACTGAGACTGTCAGGATGGTTATTAGCACGACCACATATGAATTAGAGATTATTGGCTTCAATTTCCTCCCAGGAACTCATCTACTGACCCACAAGTCTTGGTAGAAATGACTTTTGGTGTCTGAAGACTTTGCTTCCTGAAATCGTGTCTCCTTAAAGATAGAAATAACTTTGTTTGCAAAAGTAAATAGAAACGTCTGTGCAGAGGACGCTCTGTCCACATGTTTTTCTTCTCCTGTCACAGTTCTGTTTACACACTATCAAACCACACAGACAGTCTTTATAAAACAGCCTTTATTTCAGCCTAAAGCGGAAGTCCTCTGGTGACGCCCATACGGTAACTCCGGGTCAGGTTTATTTCTGTACTGTTCCCCAGAGAAATACTTAAAGCATGCTTGCTGCCAGCAGTATCACCATTTACCCGCCCTGGAAACAACTTTTAAGTCCTTAACTGAACTGGTATTTATCGTAGAAATGTATGATAGTTATGTCACTGTAAGTTTCTTCTGCAGTTAGACTTACTCACAGCTTGAATTAGCATCAGCTGAGACGGAGACAACTGGCTGTGTCTCTGTGATGTCAGCTCTTCATTGTATGCAGTCTGCCTGTGTCCCTTGATTGATCTCCCCCTTTCCCCTCCCTTTGTTTGAGTATCCTGTAATGTAGAATTTGATTGGCTGTCCCCCTTCTTCCTCCCCTTTAAGAGTCTGGTCTAATGTTTGATCAGGTCAGATCCTGTAGGACATAGGTTGTGCAGGTTATCTGGCCTCCAGCTGGACCTGATTCTGCTAAATGCTCTTTATTAAAATAACACACCTTTGATTTGAAGCTTGTGGATTTGCTCTTTTCTTACCAGAAGGGGATTAAGTGTGGAACTTCCACAACAGTATTGAGTTATCATTCTGGTATTCCCGTCTGCACTTAAGTGAATGGTTTCCTGGAAGCACTTTTGTATGTGTGTGTCCCTGACTCAGCCGCTCAGTCTCGGGCTTGACTTCTGTTCCCACAGAAACAAGGCTTTGTTACTCCGCTCTATATAAGCACTATTTAAAGATTTAACGAGCAGGATTTATGCTGCGGTGCAGATCCAGCACGGTTACAATGTGATGTCACATCTCATTTGAGATTTGTGACAGATTCTCCGTTTAAGAAAGGAATATTTAAATTAAAGATAAAAATATACAAATATTTACATTAATATTATAGTGAGAACCTGCTGATAAGCATAAGACCGTAGAGCAAACGTCCAATTAAAAACTAAATCAAATAGAGAAATATTTATACAACATAGAGATTAACAGAAAAACGTTTTAAGAAATCAAATAAAAGATACTGAAATATGAACACTGACATAAAATAGTAAGAATGTGCAATACAAATGTATAGAACGCATAAGACGTGAGATTAAATGTCCAATAAAAGATCATTTAAATAAAACTACAGACATTATTGAAGCTGCACCGCCTGTCTGTATGGAAGCCTTTGGTAGTCAAATATATTCACTTTATTATAGAAAAAAACAACACAATATTATACTTACTATACTTAAGTTGATTCATGCTCAACATTTATATTATTTAGTGGACTATGGAGCTAAATCAGCTAGATCTCGCGCTACCTAACATCCATGAAGGCAACATGAGAGGCCTGTCACTCAGGATGCCAAACTACTCTTTGGTAAGCCCCGCCCCCCAAGCAACATCAGGGCCACAAGTTTGAAACTGAGAACTTAAAATCTGCAACTGAAAAAAACAAGGATTCAAATCTCAAAATATTCTTAAAACTGAATTATGAAAAGAAATACTTTATTCCAAATAATTGCTGAACTGAATCCAAACAGTTTTCAACCTGAAACATTATTTTAAGGACTTGTTTTCTGTTTGAATTCATCTTTCGGAGTTCAGGACAAAAACTTTCAAATAAATTGTATTTTTTGTAGATTTAGCTCCACAGTGTTTCAGCTCTACAGGAAACCATTGAACTCTAAATACTAACAAGGCATAATGTCGCCCTTAATGTATGGAATGTATTGCATGCTAAATTAACCCCCCCTCCCCACCGTGACTTCTCCTTATTAAAGCATGAATCATGTGAGGGAGTCCTGCACAAGAGGGCAGCAGACTGCAGGAAATAAACCGACAACCAGAGGAGAAAACCCAGGAAATCTGTCTGGGTACCGATGAAAGTACACTGAAGTCACATCTGGACGGGTTCTGAGATTCTAAGCTGTTCAGTTCTGGAAACAGCGGCTAAAACGTTCCTAAGAAACACTTTAAAGGATGTGACTGTGCAGGACAATAACTGCAGTTTATTTTGCATGATTATATAAACTGAAATGCACCAGGACTGTTTTTTAAGAACACATTCAAGAACATTTGATCCAATCAGAAATAAGTACGATATCAAGACATCAAGTTCCTGATCAATCCGAGATCTACCTCAACAGTGTGGTTTGATTCCTTCTGCAAAGGATGTTTCGTCTTCAGTTTGTTTGTCTGTTTGTTAGCAACATTGCACAGATATTACCGGCCCAATGTGTATGAAGTTTGGAGGCAGGGTGACCCATGTGCAGAGGAAGAACCCACACAGTTCTGGAGAGGATTGTGTTCAGAAAGACGGGAACACAAACCAAGTTCTACTTCTGATAACATGCGAGATACAGTCAGGCATTGGATCTTGGTGGATGTCTATGTAATGAATCATTAAACTTCAGGACAACTCTTGGCGCTGTTACAATATCCAGAGAGCATTTAGAGTAATTGGAGTTAAGAATCTCAGAACCATGAAGGACTTTTGCACCACAGTGTCGGTGAGATGATACAGTAAGTTTGACCTGGTGTTTCTTCAAGAGGAAGCGCTCATTTATTATAAAACGCAGTTTGAATTATCCTCTGAAGAACACCGATGGTTGTCAGATGTCATTTTGTAAGAATGAAAGTCATTTCTACAAAATGCTCACCATGATGTTTTACAGTGTGGAAAGCTGTGCTCTGTACTTTTGGACAGAGTATTTCTTGCATACTTTTCTGTGTGTACAGTAATCTGAATCCTGCCACATGGGGGGGCAGCAGAGAGCCACAGACCCCTCCCCACCACAACATCTCATCCAGGTATGACATTCCGGCATTTGGAGGATGTGAGAAATGGGAATAAAGCGCTGCTCCGTCACGAGGAATGTTTTGGACAGGGCGATAACGGGAGAATGGATGAAGGAGTGAAAGGTGACGCAGCCTTTTCCTACTCCGGCTGACGGATGGTGGAGATGCTGCTTTAAAACTCTGAGCAAAGAGTTTGAGACGGAAACACGACAGCAAAGGTGACTGAGACTTGTGTTTGGGTTATTTATATCACCAGGGAACTACGGTCCAACTCAAACACTGAGTCAGCACTTTGGACATATCCATGGCTGGATGTGTCCGAACGTACGCCAATTACACAAAGTGAGGGAACTGTTTTTAGGAGGCAAGGAGGAACGCTTCTGTCGGCCTCCAGGTGTACTCATGGACTCTGACCTGAATTACTAACCACTAAGACCTAAGAATGAATGGTTTTGGCTAAACCCTCCTACTGTGGGCGTGCACCCTCAAACTACATGCAGATTTTCTCCATGAAAAGTTAAAGTGCTGCAGGAAACATCACTTCTGTTGGTCAGAGATGATGACATGAGTCCAGAAATATGAAGATGGTGTCAAATAGAGCAGCGGTTCTCCAATGGGGGTTCGTTGGAGAACTGCAGGGGGGACGTGAGATTTTTTATTAATGTTCATTTTAAAAACATCCGTCGTGCATAATTCCTAAAATAACGATTCTATAATACATTCAATTAAAATGTGAATTCAAGTTTGGTAAAAAAAAAACATTTCATATTCAAAATTAAAGTTTCTAATCGACTTTCAAATTCAGAATTTGAAGAAGACCTTTGAGGAAAAACATTGACGGAGCTCTGACGGAGCGTGGTTGGGACTTGATATATCTGATAAACGAGATCAGCGCCCTCTTAAAGGACGAATGTCTCAGCGGGATTTGGAAAAGCTGCAAGTCGTACTGCTTTTAATCCAGGCTGAAGACTTTCCCATTTTGAATTGTTTATTTTACTCTTTTAATTTGACTGTACGATGCCCTGTCTTTTTATCCCAAACTGGGATCAATAAAGTCCTTTAATCTGTCGAATGTTGATTCTCTTCCTTTGCTTTTTAGTGACTGTTTTTAAAAGTGTTCCTGCTGCAGTATGTGCTTTATAAATAAACGTGCCTCGTCTAAATGCTGATCTTGACCCGCCCCGTACCGACGTGTTGACACCCCTGATTGAGCGAGCGTGTGAAGGTCGCCGTGTCGGCAGCTGGTGATGAAGACGAGCGTTGACTGGGAGATGTAAAGCCTTCCTCTTTGAACGTCTGCCTGCATGTCTGAGCTCCGGGCTGACGTCTTCACTAATCAATGAGAACTCTGCAGAGTGCCGGCTTCCCAACCCTCCCCGGAGATAATGAGGCTGCCACGGACGCTTACTCCAACCCCGCAGATCACCTCGTCAGCGCCTGCTCGATCGTCTGAGCCACGAGGAGGAAAATCGTCTCGATGCGGGGGGGGGGGGGAGGTCAGAGGTCACGGTCCGAGGCACCTGAGGGCTTCCACCACTTTCAAGTGACTTCCAGAGTCAGCGTTTCCATGTTCTCACTCAGCTTGTTCTCTGAAGGGAAGCAGTTGAGCACAAATCCAATTTACGCCTTCATGTCGAGCTTTGGGTTGTGATCAAACACCTCGTCTATTGAAGGACAAAGTCCCCAAACATTGAGTTAATCTGTAGATGAACTACTATCTCTCCTGATCCACAAAGAAGGACATTAAACAATACTTCAAGTGTTTTTAAGCCTTTCAACAGTTTGGTTGAAGACATTTTAATAACAATTAAGGCCTTTATCATTATTTTAAGGGCTCTAAAGGATCTGTTTGACGCAAAGAGGAAGGGTCTTGACGCTCCTTAAAATGACGAGAACACTGAGGATGCTGTTCTCTGTACGGCTGGTTCTCTGAAGGGAAAGCAGTCCTGATCATGACTCTTGAGTACAAATCAAATATCGGCTCACATTGAGCTTCAGGTTGTACATTTTGTCAAATTGTCAGTAAGACATTGACATCCATTGAAAGAGAAAGTCTTTAAACCTTCATCTTCAAACGAACTAAATATCTGAATCGACCGGACTTCTTTCTGTGACTGCACATCGATCAGAGTCATCAAGAAAGAGCCCAAACTGACCAATCAAACCTCCCCACTCTGATGGACTGCGTGACCCGTGGAAAACCTTGCAGTCCACGCTGTCCTTGCAGTCTTTCAGCTTCTGAAACCTGTAAAAGGAGCCTCCGCTCGGCCGCCTACGTCCTGTGATCTGCGTCACGATGAGATGAGGAGGCGCGATCTGTCTGAAGGGCAAACGCTTCCCGCAGAGCGTCAAAACCTCGGCTTCAATTAAGTCTGAGAGCGACGCACAGGAAGTCCTCGGAGATGCGAGGAAACACCGGGGGGAGGTTTCACTCCAGAACGAGAAGGAGAGTGTGTGATGCTCGACCACGGGGGTGACGCTCAGGAGTCGTTACGGTTTTAAAAAAAGAGAGGAAAGCGTTCCTCCAGGAGACGAGGGGGTTTATCTTTAAATCTCATTTTACAGATCAGAGAAGGGAAAGATGTGCAAATACGATTACACTCGAGCTTTGATGCAAACATCAGAGGGATTTAATGGGGGCTTAGAGGGGAGATGGAGTACAACAGCAGAAATAGAAAAGAAACACGAGCAGATCAAACTGAAGACAGAACCATTGTCTCTGATCCTGTTCTCTCTGTCATCTCAGACTTTATTCAATCACTCATGTTCATTCCTCACTTTCAGGGACAGAAAGAGAGGGCTGACAGAAGGAGACACATCCAGGTCACTGTCCTTCTGAAGATGATCATAGACTCGTCTCTATAATACCTTCATTTGAGACGATGAAGCCAGAGGTCTGAAAGTAAAAGGGTCACCTGGTCCATTACCCTCATCGTGACCCGAGTACAAATTCAAACGGCGGTCACATGACGACTCAATTATTAGTATGACCTTAGTCTGTCGAAGGAGAAAGACCTCTGTGATTTATAGAGGATGTATTCTATCAGGGTGTAGTGTCTCTACTTTAAAGAGTCCTCTCCTGCTGATGTTCAGGTGTATATCAGTATGTAGAGTCTCTACTTTAAAGAGTCCTCTCCTGCTGATGTTCAGGTGTGTATCAGTATGTAGCGTCTCTACTTTAAAGAGTCCTCTCCTGCTGATGTTCAGGTGTATATCAGTATGTAGTGTCTCTACTTTAAAGAGTCCTCTCCTGCTGATGTTCAGGTGTATATCAGTATGTAGCGTCTCTACTTTAAAGAGTCCTCTCCTGCTGATGTACAGGTGTATATCAGTATGTAGTGTCTCTACTTTAAAGAGTCCTCTCCTGCTGATGTTCAGGTGTATATCAGTATGTAGCGTCTCTACTTTAAAGAGTCCTCTCCTGCTGATGTACAGGTGTATATCAGTATGTAGAGTCTCTACTTTAAAGAGTCCTCTCCTGCTGATGTTCAGGTGTATATCAGTATGTAGTGTCTCTACTTTAAAGAGTCCTCTCCTGCTGATGTTCAGGTGTATATCAGTATGTAGTGTCTCTACTTTAAAGAGTCCTCTCCTGCTGATGTTCAGGTGTATATCAGTATGTAGAGTCTCTACTTTAAAGAGTCCTCTCCTGCTGATGTTCAGGTGTATATCAGTATGTAGTGTCTCTACTTTAAAGAGTCCTCTCCTGCTGATGTTCAGGTGTATATCAGTATGTAGTGTCTCTACTTTAAAGAGTCCTCTCCTGCTGATGTTCAGGTGTATATCAGTATGTAGCGTCTCTACTTTAAAGAGTCCTCTCCTGCTGATGTTCAGGTGTATATCAGTATGTAGTGTCTCTACTTTAAAGAGTCCTCTCCTGCTGATGTTCAGGTGTATATCAGTATGTAGCGTCTCTACTTTAAAGAGTCCTCTATGCTGCCCAGGATTATTGAGCTTCTGTTTGTTTAGTTAATGAGATGTTGTGGGGGGGGGGCTTTTGGACGAACATTTCCAGGAGGAGGAGAGAACATTATTCACCCGTCTCACATATTTCTTTCCCAGATGGTCGGGCAGTTTGGACCAGAGATGTTCGGCTCGCACGCCCACTTTCTCTGACCTCGAGTTAACGACAGCGGAGAGTTACCAAAAGGAGGAGGAAGAGGAGGAATTCTCTGCGGGACAAGGAGCAACAGTTAACAGCAAATGAAGACGTGTTAAGATTTACGTTATTCCTCCTCCTGAAAGAGTCACACCTGTTGGTGTTACTGAGATGCTTTGATACTGGTGTTCCTGTAATGACACCTCCTCTGTGATACACCCTTATCCTAGTGTTAGCAGTATTCACATGATATCTAGCTATAGTGACTCTGGCAGCAAACGTTAGGGTGTAAAGCACACAGCTAAGGTTCACTAGCTAGCTTGTCAAGTTAAATACGAATACATCAAATGAATATTCATATCTTATACTGCCCTGTAATTTGCAGTCTTATCCTACATTAGCTTGTTTTATTTTTACTTTGATTCTCTTGAACAGTTGAAAGGTGCTATTTGAATAAACCTGCCTTGTTTTGCCACACGTAGCTAACGATCTGTGCTAGCTTGTGAGACAGGTAGCTAACGCGATCTATTCATAACTGAAATAGCAAACGATCTGTGCTAGCTGGTTAGGTAGATATGCAAATTACGCTAACTAGTTTGACTGTGTGGTGTATTAAATCTGTTCATACAGTTAGTTACTCTGTGAGGTCATAGAGTGCAGGGAGGGATGTTGTGCAACAGGGTGTTGTATAACAAACCTCTGGAATACGTCAGAGGGCCTCCATGGATGAGTAAGAGAAAGACATGCTGGGCAAACGTATAGCTCTCCTTATTTGGGTACACATTCTTATAGTTCACCTCATTTGGTCACACACACACTTTGGGTACACACACACATTTTCTCCCATATATTGCACACACAAAGAACGTTCGGGGGACTTCCACAATTGGCTCTGGGAACCTCGTATTGCCCGTGTTGGTGTATGATACTATGCTGTTGTAATAAACCTTATTATATACAAGCTGGTGTCTCCGGAGACTTCTTCATCGTCTTCACAAACACCGCTACAACATATACCTCAACTGCTAGCCAGCTAAATACCACACTGAACTGACTCTGTTGGTTTGACTCCTAAATGACAGCACTGTGGACCTTTGTCTAGTCTTATGGCAGCACGAGGAATTAGAAACTGTCCACATGAGCTTTACATCGAAGTCTGATATGTTCTGGTTCTTCTCGTAGCTCCTCACAGCAGAGCATCTACACAACAACACACTACAGTTATTTAAAATGTCCTGAATGTGAGATTTAGGACATTTTTATATGCAACCCTGCAGACAATTATGGATAATGGAGGCTGTAAAACCATCGGACTCCTGCAGTGTAGCTGAACATGGTCCCGGATATAAATCATTGCTAATGCTGAAGCAGACAGCTCTTCACCTGAGCCGGGAAACTGGTCGAGGCTTCCAAGGTGATACGGATGGTAGAGATGCTGCAGATGGAAAAGTAAAGAGGTATAAACTAATCCCCCGCACCGCATTGATTTGCACACTTCCTCCGGGCACTCGCTCCCATGCATATGCAACAGTTCATTGTTCAGATCTCCTTCAGTCGGGACAACAGATGGACAACTCTTTGTTTTGAAGTGTGTTTTGAGATGACTCGATTCCAACAGCGGCCGTCTGTATGAAAGAAAGTATCTCAGAGGGGGGTCCGCCAATCACGGCATGATTAATAACCCTGCACATAAAAATAGGCTTCAAAAATAATTACAGGAGATGGATGGGGGGGCAGGGCGGCTTCTGAGGGAGAATCACTTTAATTACAGGGTGCACAGTGCAGGGACAATAGAGGCGAAGTGCTGCATGGAGAACAAAGTCTGAAGGTGAACAACAACGGGATTTTAAAAAGTCCATTTCTAGCTCTCTAAATCACCAGTCAGCCCCCAGTGCTGGAGGGGCAGGAAGCAGAGGCACTGGTTTTCCACACTTTTGATTAATCCTCAGCTTCCGATTTTATCTCAGCAGCTGCAGAGTATTGATGGAACTTTAGATTGCATTTCGAGTAAAATATGAAACGCTTTGTCCGGTGTAATATTTCTTCTCGATACTGGTGGTTCCTTTAGATGGAGGTAATTGTAATATTTCTCCAGTGAGTTTTACTTAAGCTCTCCATCTTTCATCCAGTGTGCATCATCTGGGAGTCATTTCACATCATTTGCCTGATGCTTTGATCCAAAGTGACTTACAATAAGTGCAGAAAACCTAGAGATTTAAAGAACAACAAGGATTTATTCGCTTCAAGCAAGTCCTACCATCTTAGTGTTTTTTAGAATCCTTACCAAGATGCAACGGAAACAGATGCGTTACCAGTAGATTTTAGATTTACAGAAGATCTGCTCAAGGATGTCGAGCTCTTTCCACCAATCAGGAGCCAGGATAGGATTGTATATTTTATGAAAGGTTAACCTTAACCCATTACGTGTACACAGATATTTTAATTGTATTTTATTACATATTCTGACTTTAGTTATTACATTAATATATACTATTTGTATTCTTATTGTTTTGTTATGTTTAATTGTGATAATAAAAACGGAGGAAATGTCTCAAACCTAAAGCGTGATAAATAAAGTGTTCTGATGTTTGATGGTTATAATAAATCCTGCACCTGTAGAGTGAAAATGTTGACCAATGTGAGCTTAAAACTCAATTAAAAAGCCAATTAAAACTCAACATGCATGTCGAATAACGAATCCGTGTTCCTGTGTGCTGATAAAGGCCTGTGTGTGTGTGTGTGTGTGTGTGTGTGTGCCCTTCTTTAATTCCTGTCTTTCATCCCCTCTGAGATATGGATTAGCTCTCCATCCCTCATTAGTCATGTTACAGACATGAAGCAGCCGTTGTAATGAGGAGCTGCATGCAGAGCAGCCTGCAGCACTACAGGATCCACCGGCTGCAGAGGAAACCGCAGCGCTGCAAAAACACCCGGCAAATATCCATCACACTTTCTCATGCTTTCCAAGAACGAGAGAAAACTACGGGCTCCCAAGACATAGAAGGCTACTATATGTGTTAAAGAACTACAATTAGACAGAAACATAAACATGACTACTGAAAAAGACCATAACTGACCAGAAAGGCAGGAAAAAGATGCTAAATGAACACAGGAGATGCAAATACACAACACAGAGACCCAGAGTTACAAAAAAAAGATGAAAAATGACCAAGAAGAAATGCAGGATTACCAGGAGGGAATGTCTCCACCGCTAAGCTAAAGGAGGCTAATGTTGGGCTATAAAGGAACTACAGCACGGTCACATGACTTCACCTCACCACCGCTAAGCTAAAGGAGGCTAATGTTGGGCTATAAAGGAACTACAGCACGGTCACATGACTTCACGTCACCACCGCTAAGCTAAAGGAGGCTAATGTTGGGCTATAAAGGAACTACAGCACGGTCACATGACTTCACGTCACCACCACTAAGCTAAAGGAGGCTAACGTTGGGCTATAAAGGAACTACAGCACGGTCACATGACTTCACCTCACCACCGCTAAGCTAAAGGAGGCTAATGTTGGGCTATAAAGGAACTACAGCACGGTCACATGACTTCACGTCACCACCGCTAAGCTAAAGGAGGCTAACGTTGGGCGTGATGACGTTTACTCGTTGTGTTTTAGTATTAATGGTGCTTAACTGAAAAGTTTGAAATGGTTCAACAACTTGTGTCAACATGATTTAAAACACAGAATCTGCCGTGCATCGCCTCGACTGGAGAGTAAAATAGATCCTGTTTTAATTTATAATAAGAGGTTCACTCTGACCACTCTTCAGCGCAGAATGAGCAATCCGACGGTCGCCGCAGGGAGAGAGGAATAAACAAGGTGTAATTAAAAGGATTTGCATGTGATTAGTATTCCCGGACACCGGCTGCCGTTGCTCTGGAGGCTGATGCAGCAACAACACTTATTTAAATGAGACTTTCAGAATAAAACCAGCTGCCGGAGGTCAGGACCACACGAGCATAGGTCTGCAAAACCAAATCAACTAATACAACAACTAATGTTTCCTCTGTTGTTGTTTTGCATATTTTAAGAAGTGATTAGTGAGCGAGAGAGAGAGAGAGAGAGAGACTGTGGTAATGATATTATAATCAGCACCCATCTGTTAGGTTTAAATACTTTGCATTTAGTTTATATCCACCCATTAAAGTGGTAATAGAAGCATTAGTTTTAATTGATGAAGTTAAAATAATGACACAATCAGCTTCTAGTCTATAAGACCTTCTTTCATCTCCCTTTCACAATAAAAGTCTTCACTTCCTGTCTGAGGGCTTTTCAACTAAGAGGCAGATAAAATAAATGCCTCACATCTCAACAAAATCCCTTTTAATCGTTTCGTGCACCTTTCTGTGCATCGTTTGCATCGTTTTCTAGACATTTAACGTAAATATCTAGTTCAGCTTGTGCTCTTTTTCTGTGTCTTTCCAGCCATTTTCCTTCATTTTTCTGTGCTGGTTTGCTCTCTCTGCATCTCTTTCTGAATGTCCTGTATATTATTTATAAAATGACTGCAACCTGAGCTCCAGCTCGCTCTCATGCTGCTGTGTCTCAGCGGGAGGGGCGGGGGGGCTCTCTCAGTAATTGCAGTTTTTATTTAAATGTGACGGAGGTTTCTATGTCGGGCTGTAATGATTCACACATCAGTCAGTGAGATCGCCCCCCCCCAACACCACCCCGCCTCCACACTTCACCTCACAAAGTTTCTCCTGCTCTCATTCAGAGATATTTCCTTTTATTTTATAAGCAACCCGTCCATACTTCAGAAAGTGTTCAGTGTATGTTATTATTACCATTAGCCGCCTTTAGCTTAGCGGTGGTGATGTGAAGTCATGTGACCGTGCTGTAGTTCCTTTATAGCCCAACATTAGCCTCCTTTAGCTTAGCGGTGGAGACGTGAAGTCATGTGACCGTGCTGTAGTTCCTTTATAGCCCAACATTAGCCTCCTTTAGCTTAGCGGTGGAGACGTGAAGTCATGTGACCGTGCTGTAGTTCCTTTATAGCCCAACATTAGCCTCCTTTAGCTTAGCGGTGGAGACGTGAAGTCATGTGACCGTGCTGTAGTTCCTTTATAGCCCAACATTAGCCTCCTTTAGCTTAGCGGTGGAGACGTGAAGTCATGTGACCGTGCTGTAGTTCCTTTATAGCCCAACATTAGCCTCCTTTAGCTTAGCGGTGGAGACGTGAAGTCATGTGACCGTGCTGTAGTTCCTTTATAGCCCAACATTAGCCTCCTTTAGCTTAGCGGTGGAGACGTGAAGTCATGTGACCGTGCTGTAGTTCCTTTATAGCCCAACATTAGCCTCCTTTAGCTTAGCGGTGGAGACGTGAAGTCATGTGACCGTGCTGTAGTTCCTTTATAGCCCAACATTAGCCTCCTTTAGCTTAGCGGTGGAGACGTGAAGTCATGTGACCGTGATGTAGTTCCTTTATAGCCCAACATTAGCCTCCTTTAGCTTAGCGGTGGAGACGTGAAGTCATGTGACCGTGCTGTAGTTCCTTTATAGCCCAACATTAGCCTCCTTTAGCTTAGCGGTGGAGACGTGAAGTCATGTGACCGTACTGTAGTTCCTTTATAGCCCAACATTAGCCTCCTTTAGCTTAGCGGTGGAGACGTGAAGTCATGTGACCGTGCTGTAGTTCCTTTATAGCCCAACATTAGCCTCCTTTAGCTTAGCGGTGGAGACGTGAAGTCATGTGACCGTGCTGTAGTTCCTTTATAGCCCAACATTAGCCACCTTTAGCTTAGCGATGGAGACGTGAAGTCATGTGACCGTGCTGTAGTTCCTTTATAGCCCAACATTAGCCACCTTTAGCTTAGCGGTGGAGACGTGAAGTCATGTGACCGTGCTGTAGTTCCTTTATAGCCCAACATTAGCCTCCTTTAGCTTAGCGGTGGAGACGTTAAGTCATGTGACCGTGCTGTAGTTCCTTTATAGCCCAACATTAGCCTCCTTTAGCTTAGCGGTGGAGACGTGAAGTCATGTGACCGTGCTGTAGTTCCTTTATAGCCCAACATTAGCCTCCTTTAGCTTAGCGGTAGTGACATGAAGTCATGTGACCGTGCTGTAGTTCCTTTATAGCCCAACATTAGCCACCTTTAGCTTAGCGGTGGAGACGTTAAGTCATGTGACCGTACTGTAGTTCCTTTATAGCCCAACATTAGCCTCCTTTAGCTTAGCGGTGGTGACATGAAGTCATGTGACCGTGCTGTAGTTCCTTTATAGCCCAACATTAGCCACCTTTAGCTTAGCGGTGGAGACGTTAAGTCATGTGACCGTACTGTAGTTCCTTTATAGCCCAACATTAGCCTCCTTTAGCTTAGCGGTGGTGACATGAAGTCATGTGACCGTGCTGTAGTTCCTCTATAGCCCAACATTAGCTTCTTATTTCAGAAATCATAAAGTGTTAATATGTGGAGATTATCTTGCTGAACTAAATATCCCTGCACCACTCTACTGGGACTGTTAGCAGGTTGGTAGGAGGCAGACGGCTCCCCCCCCTCAGTGAGATATTACAGGTAGAAGACGTTCCTCTGCTGACGGTGAGTATCTGTTCCTGCTGACACGAGATTAAGCTGCCGATACTCACTCTCAATACATGCAGGAGGTGACACACATTAACCTTTAAACACTTCATGGCTGCAAAGTGGAGAGACGTTTCACCTGCAGCTAAAGCTCAGGTTTATTTCCCCCCCACTGCTCGATTACACCTGAATTGACAATCATTATAGAAAGAGCCCTGAGAATATACCCAGAGCTGTGTCTGCTTGAGTGTGGTTTTACCAGTCTGATGCAGGTTTGACAGAAGTCCTATCAACACTTCTGAAGTGACAGGCCAGACGCTCGGGTCCATACCTCCAATCAGTGTGCTTTAATGACAAGTAGAAGCCCTCTCACATGTTCTATCCTCTGACAGGATCACAGAGAGAGATCGAAGCGTACGTAGGTGTCGTCAGCGAATATATTTAGTCAGATTCAGACACGGCACAAGCTTGGGGTCATGCCTCAGCCGTCTGCAGGACGAGTGGCGTTGGTGACAGTTCTGAGCAGCTGATCAGTAATTAGTTACGCTGCGTTAGAAACAGAGAGGAGGGGACTCGATTACAGGATGCTGCATTAATTAATTACCGAGCCAATGCACCGCAGACCAGACCAGAACCTCTGTGAACCAGCAGGATATTTAGCATATTATTTATTAATATATACTAATACTGGAGCACCAGATATGGATTAATCCACCAATGAAAGTAGTCCCTTACAAATGCCTCCCTTATTGTTTGAGCTTCTGGAGCTACAGACAGGAAGTCAGAGAGTCTCGAGAGCGGGTTTGATTCTGAACCCGGAGATGAATTGACCTTTGAAACACCTCTGGCATTACGCTCCAAATTACATTTTGCATTACCTTTCATCTAGCTGACACTTTTATACAAAGCCACTTATAAGAAGTGCAATTAAAGGTCAAGATACAAACTCATCCTGGAGGAACATTTGCTTCAAAATAGCATATCGGGTGTCCTTTCTTCACACATCTTTTGTTGGTTTTTGGTTCATTTTATACAGTATTATGATCTATGAATGAGGTACGTCTGTGCCACCATATGTCCAGAAGAGACCACTGTGAGTTATTTTTTAATTGCACTTTCAGAAGCTTGCAAAAATGTATAAGGAGGGATGATTAATAATCCTGCAAACAAGGCTTTTGTAATGGTCGTATTATTGTCTTAAATCCTCCAAGAACTGTTGTAAGGAGAAGAAAATTGCATTTGTGCATTAATGAGTAACACTTATAAGTGATAGAGGAGCCAAAAGTCACGTTTGGCAAACGTTGGTAGGAAATACTCCCTTTATGTGGCACTTCTGTTTGAGGCATTAAGCCAGATTTTATTATAAGACCTCAGGGGTCAGGGGTAAAGCCCGTTTTTACAGGTTTTGATTGCTGTTTCCATCAAGATTGTGATGATCTGTTTGGCTGCTCTTCATAAAGTGAAAGGTGATCAATTCAGAAAGATTTACAGACATAAAAAGACCTGAAGACCCCTGAGCCTCTGTCACTGACGGAGGTTATCTTCGCTCCATGTGTTGAATATCTCAGAGGGTTGCACGCAAAGCGGAAATGGAAATGTCCGTCTCGTGTGAATTAAGCAGAGTCTGACAGAAGTTAGATCAAACCGCCCAGTAACACAGGAGAATGAGAACCCTCTCCGCTCACTCCACTCCCACGCCTTGTTAAGGGAATCCCGCTGCGCCGGAAACACAGCAAAGGCCTCGAAGTGAGATAAAATAAATCCAAACTGAACCTCAGCCATGGTCACTGTGGGCTGGGCTGATTTAAAGAAAGGAGCTGCTGAAACACTTGGTGTTGAAGAAAAGGGAAACAAAGACCCGTATAGGAGCATCTGAACGCTCATTGAGAGTCAGACCCTATAAATATCTAGGTTGTTTTTGACTTGTGTTGAGAAACATGCAACCAAATATACCGTAGATCCTCCTGTAGGGTAAGACATGAAAGAAATCTCTTACGATAATAAAACATAAAACCATGGACGTTTGATTTAGTCTTACTTTGATTTTACCTGCGAATTTAAAACATTTTGACTTGACTTGATGTATGTTCGGTCTATAGATCAACCAGTCAATCAATCCACCAAACAATCAATCAATCAATCAAACAATCAATCAATCAACCAACCAAACAATCAATCAATCAACCAATCAATCAATCAATCAATCAACCAATCAATCAATCACCAAAAAATCTATCAATCAATCCACCAAACAATCAACCAATCAATCAATCAATCAACCAACCAAACAATCAATCAAACAATCAATCAATCAATCAAACAATCAATCAACCAACCAAAATCAATCAATCATCACCAAACAATCAATCAATCCACCAAACAATCAACCAATCAATCAATCAACCAAACAATCAATCAACCAAACAATCAATCAATCAATCAATCAATCAACCAAACAATCAACCAATCAACCAAACTATCAATCAATCAATCAATAACGATCAATCAACAAGTCATTCTATTATTTGTAAAAGTAAAATGCCTCGTCAGATTATTCTACCCATCAGGTAGAAACTATTCTCTCTCTTTATTGATCAGGATATAAAAACTAAGATATGTAAAGGAGCCCCCCCCCCCCTCTTATCGAGGACCTATATATAATTGGTGATGAATTGGGTTCAGGTGCACAGTGGAACAGCCAACAGTTTTTACCAAGTCGGTCATTAGCTTGCAGGTCTCACTTTAAGACGTCCAGACCGGTGATGCGCCCACTGTGCGGGGGGGCTTATTAACAAACATGAAGCTGAGCCGCTGTGGCATTCAAAGCACCGTGTCCCCCGTTGACGATGTGCATCCATTACTGCGTTCCTGACAAATGAAAGTCATTATTGAGCGGCGTGGCGCACCTGGTACTGACGGGCACAATCAGCCTCTGGAAAGCCCGAACACAGGAGGCTGCCGGCGGGAAGCCCCGGAGGACGGACGCCGGCTGTCAAATTGCTCCAAATTACAGATAAAAACATCCATTTACAAGACTGTCTAACAAGGATTGATTCACACATGCAAATCAGAGTCTGCAGCTTGTTCCTGCTCTCTGAGATTTACCGAAAAAACTAAGTTATTTTCTATTGTTGACAAAAATCTGCTTTTCTCTGGAACAGCTTGGCTTTACAATTACACTGAAAAATATGACAGGTTCAATTAAATTAGACTTAGTTTTAGTAAAGGAAGTCCACCATTTCACTGAGATGAATGTACACAAAAAAGGTTGAAGGTACAGATTCCGTTTTAGTAAACTCAACAAGAAGTATTTTAAATAAATTCAACAAACATTTATTCTCTTTTCGTTTTTTTGAAGTTAATTTTTGGGGGCTTTTTGCCTTTAATCGGATAGGACAGCGGAGAGTGACAGGAAAGTGGGACAGAGAGTCGGGGTGGGATCCGGAAAGGACCACGGGTCGGGAATCGAACCCGGGTCGCCGGCGTATGGTGCCCCAGCCAGTTGCGCCAAAGCCGGGGCCTCTAAGGTGGTGTTTGAGGATTTTTAAAACACAGATTAGTTCAATGCTTGACTCTGATTGGTCCAATGGACATTCCAGAGGTTGTTGATATTCGCTAAAAGACCATTGCTAAGGAGAACAGACCGTTGCTAAGGAGGATCAAAGGACTATGTCAAATTAAAAATGATGGAGAAAAAAGTGAAATTATTGTAAACACTAAAGGGAACAGCAGAAGAAGACAGACAGGAAGTAAACACTAAAGGGAAAAGCAGAAGAAGACGGACAGGAAGTAAACACTAAAGGGAACAGCAGAAGAAGACAGACAGGAAATAAACACTAAAGGGAACAGCAGAAGAAGACGGACAGGAAGTAAACACTAAAGGGAACAGCAGAAGAAGACAGACAGGAAGTAAACACTAAAGGGAACAGCAGAAGAAGACAGACAGGAAGTAAACACTAAAGGGAACAGCAGAAGAAGACAGACAGGAAATAAACACTAAAGGGAACAGCAGAAGAAGACAGACAGGAAGGAAACACTAACGGGAACAGCAGAAGAAGACAGACAGGAAGTAAACACTAAAGGGAACAGCAGAAGAAGACAGACAGGAAGTAAACACTAACGGGAACAGCAGAAGACAGACAGGAAGTAAACACTAAAGGGAACATCAGAAGAAGACAGACAGGAAGTAAACACTAAAGGGAACAGCAGAAGAAGACAGACAGGAAGTAAACACTAAAGGGAACAGCAGAAGAAGACAGACAGGAAGTAAACACTAACGGGAACAGCAGAAGAAGACAGACAGGAAGTAAACACTAAAGGGAACAGCAGAAGAAGACAGACAGGAAATAAACACTAAAGGGAACAGCAGAAGAAGACAGACAGGAAGTAAACACTACAGGGAACAGCAGAAGAAGACAGACAGGAAGTAAACACTAAAGGGAACAGCAGAAGAAGACAGACAGGAAGTAAACACTAAAGGGAACAGCAGAAGAAGACAGACAGGAAGTAAACACTAAAGGGAACAGCAGAAGAGACAGACAGGAGGGAACAGACAGCAGAAGAAGACAGACAGGAAGTAAACACTAAAGAGAACAGCAGAAGAAGACAGGCAGGAAGTAAACACTAAAGGGAACAGCAGAAGAAGACAGACAGGAAGTAACACTAAAGGGAACAGCAGAAGAAGACAGACAGGAAGTAAACACTAACGGGAACAGCAGAAGAAGACAGACAGGAAGTAAACACTACAGGGAACAGCAGAAGAAGACAGACAGGAAGTAAACACTAACGGGAACAGCAGAAGAAGACAGACAGGAAGAAAACACTAAAGGGAACAGCAGAAGAAGACAGACAGGAAGTAAACACTACAGGGAACAGCAGAAGAAGACAGACAGGAAGTAAACACTAACGGGAACAGCAGAAGAAGACAGACAGGAAGTAAACACTACAGGGAACAGCAGAAGAAGACAGACAGGAAGTAAACACTAAAGGGAACAGCAGAAGAAGACAGACAGGAAGTAAACACTAAAGGGAACAGCAGAAGAAGACAGACAGGAAGTATACATTTCAAAAGTTATAAAGAGGAGCTGATTCTCAGTTTTAAATATCTTAACAAGATCACATCCGGATAAACAACATGAAGTATGAATACCAACACCCGCCTTCTTTTGCTTATTAGTATTTTTAAAAAAGCTCTTATTTTGTATTGAGATTGATGGACAATCAAGACAAGTCTCTTCCTCTCATGTGTATTTACTCACTGACACGCTGGGAATTAATGCCTCGACTGAACGTGTCTGAGGAGTAAATAATGCTGCTGTTCCCCGGCAATGCATACGACGTGTAAAATGAAGATGAATGGTCAGAAGTCGCGTTCGATTCCCAGTTTGCTGAACCAGATTAGACTCATCTGCCTGACTGCAGTGATATGTCCTCAGACGATGTGTCAGCAGATTATTCTGGGATGTAGAAGCGCTGACAGAAGCTGGACATTTCTGGTTCAGAAGTTGTCCATTAATCTGAAGGTCAGTGATGCAAACCCCCAGCAGTCATTTTGAAATGTCCTTGGGAAAGAAACTCAGCCCCGAGACTCTGAGGGTGTTTATTCACTTCTGACGAACTGCTGGCACCTTATGTGTCTCTACTTTAAAGAGTCCTCTCCTGCTGATGTTCAGGTGTATATCAGTATGTAGTGTCTCTACTTTAAAGAGTCCTCTCCTGCTGATGTTCAGGTGTATATCAGTATGTAGAGTCTCTACTTTAAAGAGTCCTCTCCTGCTGATGTTCAGGTGTATATCAGTATGTAGTGTCTCTACTTTAAAGAGTCCTCTCCTGCTGTGCTGATGTTCAGGTGTATATCAGTATGTAGAGTCTCTACTTAAAGAGTCCTCTCCTGCTGATGTTCAGGTGTATATCAGTATGTAGTGTCTCTACTTTAAAGAGTCCTCTCCTGCTGATGTTCAGGTTGTATACTGAATCAACGATACTTTCATTCCTCCTTTAAACAGATTACACAAACTTTGAGGGTTATCTGTTTCGTTGTAAGTAAAGTGAAGATAGAGTCTACTTTATATCAGATCTCTCCACGAGTTCAGGGAATCAGTACAGCTTCTCTACTTAAGCGTCATCTGCTGATTTAGGTGATATCATATGTAGTGTCTTACTTTAAGAGCCGCCCTTTATTGATCTTTGCAATTACAGTCAATATCTATATTTTGTGTTTGCCGCTAATTCTCATCATCATCATAAAAGCCACAGCGATGCAGTGCATGCTGAATAATGATATAGAAGACTTCATACCACGATAATGCTCTCCACACTTAAAATGACCTCGTACCTAGCGAGCTTTCAGGATCAATCATCAAAAATTGCAGGAAATGATTACTTCTATTTAAGGAGTCGGAGAGCTCTAACTCCCTGCTATGTGTCGTGTGGCTCAGTAGTAGTGTCGTTATTTAACACCGAGTCTCGACTTTCAGTTTGTAGAGTCTCTACTTTTA
>NC_086363.1:964445-1021945 GCF_036324505.1 Eleginops maclovinus | reverse complement strand
AATATTTATATAATTTATTTTACATTTAGTTATTTTAATATATTTCTTTACTTTAGTTTTTTAGAATTGATTTAAGATGTTTGTATTTATTTTCTAAATCTGTTATTATTTAGTTGTTATCAAATGTGAAAGGAGAGGCTGCTCTTCATGGAGAGTATAAAGTACATTTCGTGTAGACTAGGTGAAGAATGGCCATTAAAAGCTGATTCCATTGCAGGTACTTTGATGCTTGAGGTCGCACGCCGTTAACTCAGCGACTGTCAATAAGACTCGGTTAAAATAGGAGATGATGATCCGAGCGCACAGCAGCCGATTAAATTATCTCCCGTCACACTGCGAGCGCTCCACCAGTGTTTTCGGATGATCCATTTAACACGAGCAAACTATATGAAATGAAGCTGCAAGTGTGTGGGAATTAAAGGATTTACCACGGAGACAGAACGTGGTGATTTATTTAGAGCAGGGCTTCAGTCTGACTGGCTGAGCAGTGCGTATCCTATTTACAGGCTTGTGCAGCTTTACATGCAGATTCTCTCTTGTTTTAACCAAAGCTCGGCATAAACCGGAGCCTTTATACTTTCTGTGGATCATCAGACCGGGATAAATCATTTCCCCAAGTCTGTTTGCAACCTCCCAATAGATGTACCGGTGCTTTTAATGTGTGCAGGAAGACATAAGGCATGGTGCAGAAACACAGAGTCAATCTCCAGGTCCGGGAGTCAGACGGTTTCTGCAGCACGGTGTCTTTGCACTTTGAAAAACATGTCGGCTCACTCAAGGACAAACATCATTTAGAAGCATGAGACCGAACAAACACTGTCACCTGGAGCGAAACAAGAGGGCATCTTAAAAAAAAGTACAAGAGGACAGAGCACCGGAGCAAGGTTAGTGACTGCCAGTCAACACTCAGCTTCAAAATACAAAACAGGAAATAAGACCGTCCAACAGCAGGAGGAGGTCATCTCATCCTAAAGCTAATTGCTTCTGCACATTAAACTGATTTGGACCAACTCTCTGAAACTCAAACTACTCAAATACTCACTGAAATGATGCTTTTTGTTTGGGGAATAATGTCTACGGTGGCTGAGAGGCCCAAATCATTTCCCTTAGGAGAAACGCTGCAGCTTCACAAACTCATGCAGCAACATCTGCAGCAGCTCTTCAACTCATGCAGCAACATCTGCAGCAACTCTTCAACACATGCAGAAACATCTGCAGCAGCTCTTCAACACATGCAGAAACACATCTGCAGCAGTTCTTCAACACATGCAGAAACATCTGCAGCAGCTCTTCAACACATGCAGCAACATCTGCAGCAGCTCTTCAACACATGCAGCAACATCTGCAGCAGCTCTTCAACACATGCAGAAACATCTGCAGCAGCTCTTCAACACATGCAGAAACATCTGCAGCAGCTCTTCAACACATGCAGCAACATCTGCAGCAGCTCTTCAACTCATGCAGCAACATCTGCAGCAGCTCTTCAACACATGCAGCAACATCTGCAGCAGCTCTTCAACACATGCAGCAACATCTGCAGCAGCTCTTCAACACATGCTGCTGGAGACCAGGGGACACTAAAGAGAGACGCACACAGCTGGAGACCAGGGGACACTAAAGAGAGACGCACACAGCTGGAGACCAGGGGACACTAAAGAGAGACACACACAGCTGGAGACCAGGGGACACTAAAGACAGACGCACACAGCTGGAGACCAGGGGACACTAAAGAGAGACGCACACAGCTGGAGACCAGGGGACACTAAAGAGAGACGCACACAGCTGGAGACCAGGGGACACTAAAGAGAGACGCACACAGCTGGAGACCAGGGGACACTGAAGAGAGATGCACACAGCTGGAGACCAGGGGACACTAAAGAGAGACGCACACAGCTGGAGACCAGGGGACACTAAAGAGAGACACACACAGCTGGAGACCAGGGGACACTAAAGAGAGACGCACACAGCTGGAGACCAGGGGACACTAAAGAGAGACGCACACAGCTGGAGACCAGGGGACACTAAAGAGAGACGCACACAGCTGGAGACCAGGGGACACTAAAGAGAGACGCACACAGCTGGAGACCAGGGGACACTAAAGAGAGACGCACACAGCTGGAGACCAGGGGACACTAAAGAGAGACGCACACCGCTGGAGACCAGGGGACACTAAAGACAGACGCACACAGCTGGAGACCAGGGGACACTAAAGAGAGACGCACACAGCTGGAGACCAGGGGACACTAAAGAGAGATGCACACAGCTGGAGACCAGGGGACACTAAAGAGAGACGCACACAGCTGGAGACCAGGGGACACTAAAGAGAGACGCACACAGCTGGAGACCAGGGGACACTAAAGAGAGACGCACACAGCTGGAGACCAGGGGACACTAAAGAGAGACGCACACAGCTGGAGACCAGGGGACACTAAAGAGAGACGCACACAGCTGGAGACCAGGGGACACTAAAGAGAGACGCACACAGCTGGAGACCAGGGGACACTAAAGAGAGACGCACACAGCTGGAGACCAGGGGACACTAAAGAGAGACGCACACAGCTGGAGACCAGGGGACACTAAAGAGAGACGCACACAGCTGGAGACCAGGGGACACTACAGAGAGACGCACACAGCTGGGACCGGAGCGCTGGGCGACGTTCAGGATCATGAAGCTGTCTCTGTCTCTGTTGTTGATTACCTGAAATGTTTTCTGGTCTTATTCTAACGGTGTGATCACATGACTCCTGATGTCACTGCAGATCTGCACAAACACTTCAGTCACCCAGCGCCCCGGTCCCAGCTGTGAGAGGCCATTATTTACTTTATATGCGTTTTATCTGGAAACCAATCACCACCTTTCTGCCCTACGCTCCCCATCAGTTTCCTTTGACAACAATATATAACAGTAGGGGGGGTGGAGGTACTTTATGTCAGTGAGGTTGGTTAGAAAGAGCTCCAGATATTTTTACTTTAATCTCCAAACCGTCAAACCCAAATAACTTATGACGCTGAAAGGCGGGAGTGGACGGACAGCAGGAATCAATAACTGGGTTACAAATCTGCAGGGAGCCATGATGGAGCCTCGGGGGAGAATTTACACCAACAGCAGGAGAGACTGCCTCGGATTAAACATCACAGGAGACCCGCTGGACTCACCCTGCTTTAGAAACTCACCCTGAGCATGAAGCCAAGTCCAGACATCGGACATTCTGTTCAGAATATGGATTCAAGAACTTAATATCTGACATTTAAATTTAAAATCCATCCAAACAAACGGTATTCTTTCCCCGTAGGATGTGTCCGCAGGCAATTCTCTTACGAACTACAATCAGACGGCTCTTTAGGGAAACATTCCGCCCCCTAGTGGCCACACATCGTGTACTACAGCTTGGTTTAATTTACTGAAGGGAGTATTGGGTAAACCGTTCCCATTTCCTTAAAACACACATTGCCTGGAGTTGTTTTAGCTGCTTAGCTCTGTGGATGTCGGTCCATCGCTTTAGTCCGGGGCTAACCAGTGAAACCATTGGGAGGAAAACCTGACAGAAATACATCCACATCCATTGGACCAATAGAGCATACTGGTTCTGCCAGCTCTTCATTAGTGCACGTCTATGGGTCCTGATTGTGCCCCTGCGGGTGTGCTCCTGGCCTTTGTGTGTTATGAAAGACTTAAACCAGACTGAAATGTGTTTTGGATTCAATGTTTCCTGTTTCATTCAAATATCTACCAGATGAACTGCCATGAAATGTGGTTTTGGTGACTCCGTGTTCACCTCAGAATGAACTAGAGAAATAAAATGTGGTTGTTCCTGTACAACGACGATGAAAAGGCTCTGAAAGGAGGGACGAGGCATCAGTATCCAGACGGTGCAGAGAGGAGCTGCAGGTCCGGCCAAACGGACGATTAAATCCCATTCAGGCGGCAGCTTTATAATCTCACGGCGGCTGATGCTATCTGGAGATTGAGGCTCCGTCGCTGCATACAGATCTGGGATTTTTTCCTCCCAGCAGGTCCTTATCGGACTCAGAGCGAGAGCCTTGAGCCATGAGCTGATCAGCTGCTTCTCATTTCTATAGCGTCTGGATACTGATGCACCATTATTACAGAACACAGCTTATTTCAGTTTACTTTAGTTAACTTCATTTTGACTTTAAATATCAATATTTATAATTTAGTTTACTTTCATTTATTTTCTACTTTAACTTCTTACATTTATTTAAATATAGGTTATTTGATTACTTTAACTTCTAATATTCATACACATTTATATTAGTTTTTATAGGAGTTATAGACATTTAATATACTTTGTTTTACTTTTTAATATTTATGTAAATATCAATATTTATTGGACATTTTGAACTTCTTATATTTAAACGTACATTTTATTATTTAGTTCTAAATGTTTGCTCTAACTTCTCATATTTAAAGTCATTTGATTTGACAGGAGATTTTATATTAACTTGTCATATTTAAAGAGATATTGTTATTGTATTTGATGTTTTATTGAACATTTTGGTTTTTGATCCTTGGATGTCTCGTTTCATCCGATATGTAGCTTCTTTAAAGGAAAAGCACATTTTAGAAGCTTTTCACAACATTTCTTCCTCATGAAATGACTCGACAATGACCGTGATTTGAAGGTTTATAAACTCTGAGTGGTGCATAGAAATAAATTACGTCACATTTCTCCAACCCAGGAAAACGGGTATTTATAGCTCAAACATAAATACCAGTTTGTGCAAAACTACCAACTTCACTTTGGCAAAGAAAAATAGTTCATGAAGCACCAAGGTTCATAACGAGAGGCTGATTGAGGAATTATGTTTCGAGGGCTTCTAATCAACACACTTTTCTAGAACGTTCTACAAGTATGCTGAATCAGGGAGTAGAAAGGACTTTTGAATGTGAATATTGGATGGTGGAAAAAGAGCTGCACTACTGCGAAGCTCTGCCTCGTGTGAACCCAACGAAACACTTCATTGATTTCAAATGAAACTTCAGGTCGAGCGGAACAAAGAGTACTTGGACAACAACCGCAACGGTGGAGGCGACCCCGCAACAGTCAGAGCTGCTGCTTCTGTCCAACGTTGGCACTTTTCCACAGTAATACGGAAAACAAGAAGGAAACTTTGAGGCGACTTCCCTCCAGCCAGCTGCTGCCTATCAAGGCTTTTGTAGTGAAATGAAATCATAGCGTTTATATATAGCAAGCCAAAGAAATATAACAAGGGGTCCGAGAAGACTGGGTCAAGATGCCCAAAAACACAACATTTATGGAGTTTCTTCCACAGACCTGTTTTGTGTTCAGGACATCCTCCTACTTTAGTTTATGCATTATATTACACAGGTTTTCATATCAGCACGTAGTGTCTCTGCTGGGACATGTCTCTATGCTCTGTGTCTCTCCTGGGACATGTCTCCATGCTTTAAAGTCTCTCCTGGGACATGTCTCCATGCTCTGTCTCCCCTAGGACATGTCTCCATGCTTTAAGTCTCTCCTGGGACATGTCTCCATGCTCTGTGTTCTCCCTGGGACATGTCTCCATGCTCTGTGTCTCTCCTGGGACATGTCTCCATGCTTTAAAGTCTCTCCTGGGACATGTCTCCATGCTCTGTGTCTCTCCTGGGACATGTCTCCGTGCTTTAATGTCTCTCCTGGGACATGTCTCCATGCTCTGTGTCTCTCCTGGGACATGTCTCCATGCTCTGTGTTTCTCCTGGGACATGTCTCCATGCTCTGTGTCTCTCCTGGGACATGTCTCCATGCTTTAAAGTCTCCCCTGGGACATGTCTCCATGCTCTGTGTCTCTACTGGGACATGTCTCCATGCTCTGTGTCTCTCCTGGGACATGTGTCCCTGCTTTAATGTTCAGAAAGCTCTTTATGTTTCTCATACTGTCTGAGCTGCAGTTCCTCTTTTCACCCTCTGTCTGAAACCAGAGCCCATTTAAACTAGAAATGCAGCCAGACACGATGTCACGGACGAAGAGCAGGAATAATACTCAGATTTATAAAGAACCAGCATCTTCACATCCCATTTGGCTCATGTTGACAGCACTTCTGTTTACCCATGACATATCATTTGGACTTTCCTCAGGACGCTGACACTCCTGCAGTTCGGGGTACCGATGATTTGATCTCTTAAATCCGGCGAGATGCTTTGAGCTGCTTTTTAAAACGGCTGATAAATGCAGCTAATTAGCTCCCGACCTTCACGGCTGTTTGAAGCTGCTGCACAGTTCACATCAATACCTTTTTCCTTCTAGATAGAGACGGAGAAAAGAGACGGACATGAAGCTAAAGAAAGGTAGAAAAGGCAGAGAAAGTGGAGTTTGTGCCGGAGGAGAGATTGATGTGGAATAGAGAGCGGGGTTTATAATGAAGCTGTGCGCGGCGGGGAGTGTGAAGGGCAGTAATTTACTGATCAAGGACACAGATTGATTTGTCACCCGAGTGGGAAAGAAAGCCCACAGCGACAGTGAGACTCCCTGCAACAACACAGTGGAGCTGTCTAAATGCAAAGAAGAAGTCCAGGCGCTGCTGACCCGGTTAGACCCCCTCTGTCAGGTCCGGTTCTGGTTGAAGCAGAACTCAAGCCTGTGTGAGGAAGCCTGGTGAATATGTTCCCGTGCTTCTGACTCAATTGCTCAAAATGTGCTTCATTATTGGGAGATGAATTCCTAGTTGATTTTGCAGATTAGATTGACTTCGTTGATCCCAAATTGGAAAGTGTTTCTTGGTGCAGCAGCGTAACAGCAGTAAACACAGAAGGACAGACATCTCTTACAGAACACGACTTTTTGAGACCTGTAGAAATACCTTTATCTTTTGTATTGACTTTGATTTCTTCCCCTTGTTTTATTTTATAGAATGTTATCTTTAACTCTTCAGATTTATTCTTGTTTATTTGATCATTTATTTCACATTGTGTCTGTAGGGACTTGGCCTTGGGACTGAAGGACCTTCTTCTTCCTGTATTTATACACATTATCCTTCATTGTGTTTTTATTGTACTCTCTTACCTTTAATACTTATTTTTATATACATTTTTATTTTATTCTATCCATCACAACCCATTTCCAATAACTCATTAGAATATTGATGGTTTGTTTGACAGGGCTGGACCCACACTGGATATTTGATAACTGTTATTGGGGGATATCACAGGGTTTATAACAGGTATGAGTTTGAAACAGCCGACCCTTGAAGCCCTTTTATGGATCAGGAAACTGAGGTGAACTGAATAAAGCATAAGTGACAGACTTTTAAAAAATACCCTCAAAAGCATTAACCAAGTCTGCAGGAAGTATCAAGGACTCTGTCTCTTTCCCAGAAACTGAACACAAGCTGCAGACTGTAACCTTGCAGATGTCTCTCGAAGTTGATCTCTTTGTTTATCAAAAACGCTGAAGACCACTTGAACTTATAAACACAAGCAATAAACAATAATCTGAGTAGAGCGTTGTTCCCCCCCTGACGGTGGCAGCTAATCCATTTAATACGGCTCCTCTCAATCGGGCCAAAACGAATCGATGGTTGTAGAGCGTCAACACTTCACTGGAAAGAAAACCTCAGAGCAGATGAGGGAGAGACAGATTCCTCTGGTCTGAACAAGAAAGCACGTCACACTGTGGCCATGTTTGTGAGTCAGCTGCGTCCACTATGAACTTCACAAAAACCAAGTACTGGTCCAGGCCATGGAAATATAAAGAGAACTTGATGCTACGGTAGCCGACAGATGCTAACGCGCTAGGAGCTGCAGCTTTAGAGACGATGCAGATATAGAAACACAAATCAGAACTCATGCAGAAACATCTGCAGCAGCTCTTCAACTCATGCAGCAACATCTGCAGCAGCTCTTCAACACATGCAGAAACATCTGCAGCAGCTCTTCAACTCATGCAGAAACATCTGCAGCAGCTCTTCAACACATGCAGAAACATCTGCAGCAGCTCTTCAACACATGCAGAAACATCTGCAGCAGCTCTTCAACACATGCAGAAACATCTGCAGCAGCTCTTCAACACATGCAGGAACATCTGCAGCAGCTCTTCAACACATGCAGAAACATCTGCAGCAGCTCTTCAACACATGCAGAAACATCTGCAGCAGCTCTTCAACACATGCAGAAACATCTGCAGCAGCTCTTCAACACATGCAGAAACATCTGCAGCAGCTCTTCAACACATGCAGAAACATCTGCAGCAGCTCTTCAACACATGCAGCATCTAGAGAACATTCAGCAGAGGAGACATGAGCAGCGTTTACTTAAAGAGAGACGCACACAGCTGGAACCAGGGGACACATAAGAGAGACGCACACAGCTGGAGACCAGGGGACACTAAAGAGAGACGCACACAGCTGGAGACCGGGGGACACTAAAGAGAGACGCACACAGCTGGAGACCAGGGGACACTAAAGAGAGACGCACACAGCTGCAGACCGGGGGACACTAAAGAGAGACGCACACAGCTGGAGACCAGGGGACACTAAAGAGAGACGCACACAGCTGGAGACCGGGGGACACTAAAGAGAGACGCACACAGCTGGAGACCGGGGGACACTAAAGAGAGACGCACACAACCGGAGACCAGGGGACACTAAAGAGAGATGCACACAGCTGGAGACCAGGGGACACTAAAGAGAGACGCACACAGCTGGAGACCAGGGGACACTAAAGAGAGACGCACACAGCTGGAGACCAGGGGACACTAAAGAGAGACCGGAGCGCTGGGTGACGTTCAGGATCATAAAGCTGGACAGCTGTCTCTGTGGTTGGAGACTTAATGTGATCACATGACTCCTTCTGATGTCACTGCAGATCTGCTGTAAGCTAGCTCGCTAACGTAGCTAACCGAGTATAACCCGAGCTGTTTGGTTACAAACTAAAATACATTTCAAGGTAAAACAACTGAAAACAGGAGTGAGGTTGAACTCTTTTGGCATCTCAATATCTGCAAAGGTCCAGAAGACAATCAAGATCCCGGAAATATATATAAACCTGTAAAAATGGGGCAAAAAATAAGGCCTTTTTTATCTACTTGTTACTGGTTTGAGGGTTTGAATGTCAGGTCAATATCAAAGGTAAGATGATGATCCAGATCCTATCAAACTTTTACTTTGAAGAAATGGGGCCTTATATTTAAAAGAGGACTTTTACTCTACTAGTAACTGGTTAAAGCCTCCCTCATACTGGTCTGTTTCACACAGCTGTGGTATACTCTCAGGACTCTTCTCTAAGAGCTGATCACTCCTGGCGGTCCTCGGCTGAAGTGACCACAGCGTGCCTCAGGCTCCAACACGACCACACATCACCTTCCTCTCCAGTTAGCCGAAAACAACTCCCAGGGATTGATTTCCCACCCCCCCGGCCTCTGTCTTGTAGGAGCGTCTTCTCGCAGTGTTTTTTTTTCTTTAACCCCGACCGTCTCTTTCAAGGCTGACAATCCGCTGATTGAACAGACAGAAGATCGATCCAATCTCATCCGAGTCAGCGTTCATATCTCGACATCTTCCTGAGGAGAAAGGGAGGGGAACACAGGTTCGCCTGGTTCTCTCTCTCACACACACACACACACACACACACACACACACACACACACACACACACACACACACACACACACACACACACACACACTTTCTGGAAGTTTATCCAAACATCAGAGGTCCGCTGGGTCGGATGATTATTTCCCTTTTTGTTAAATTTCCTCGTGAAGCGCTGACAGCCACAGAGAGAGGTCAGCGCTGTCACAAATGGAGACGTCTGATATGACAGCAGAGACCCCCCCCCAGACCCCAAAAGACCCAAACACAATGTTTACAGCGCTCAGTTAGAAGGATTTGATTGAGCAGAAATGCCAAAGCTGACAAAAGACTTTCCCTTCTGACCTTTTTTCTGAGTTTTCCTCGGTTCCCTTCTGCCTACCTGCCATTCCTCCTCAAAGAGTGGATTTAAAAAGTGGAGTTAGTCATGGATGAGTCTCTAGTTGCCTAAAGTTAGCCATAACTTACGAACAGAAGTACGAACGAATGCCTAACAAGACATATCAAGATGACCAAAATGTTACCATTGACTTGTAAAACACAGAGAGCATCCAAACCATAAACGGGGTTATCGACTGTCAATCACAGGTAGCCTCTAAATGGACCTTAATTTACTAAATGAACATCATGATGTGTTGAAGAAGCCTTACAACTAGAGATTGAGACCATTAACCCAACAGGAAAATGTTTAACGAGGTAATAAATCAAGAGAGAAGTAGGAACATTTTCTCATAGACTTCCACTCAATCAGGAGTCGCCCCCTGCTGGATGTTTGAGAAAATGCATGTTTAAGGCACCGCATTGTTTGTATAATCCTGGGACTTATTTGCCAGGAATTATAGGTGAATAAAGACCTTTATACAAGAATAAAATGACTATTTCTGAAGATGTTTGGCTACTGAACGGATTCAACGTTTCCAAAGTCATTCCACTTCCTGGCTGGCAGTCATTTCAATCTCCGTGTACATTAATGGATAAATCCGTGCCTAAGAATACCTTTTTCTACGGTTTTTATTTTGAAGCACAAGGTAGAGAGGTATTTTTCTACATTTTCAGGTAAAATAAAGCTTCTGGAATGCTGTTTTACAATCTCTATCAATACATGAACTCAATTGTGTTCAGTCAGTGATTGGTAGATAAACCCACCCCCAAAGGACCCAAACACAATGTTTACAGCGCTCACGTAGAGAGATGCGAGTGATCGGAAACGCTTCCCTTTCTGGCCTGACGACTGTTCTCTAAGCTTTCCTGGGTTCCTTTCTGCCTACCTGCAATTCCCCCCTCAAAGACTGGATATAAAAAGTGGAGTTAAGCCCGAACTCAGACGAATGTACTGACAAACACAACAGTTATATATTAACATGCATACTACTAGTAAGAAAAGTCACCAACAAACTCAGTCAGAGAAACGGTGGAATCTATAGACTCTGCACACTTAAGGTAAATAATACCCTACAAAAAATGCACATCATGTCTCGTCTTTTTTTAAAGAAATCACAGCTACCTGCTCCCCTGTGTGAATCCAGAGGACGCTAACAACCTGATTTGTTGACGCAGTTCTGCAGGAGTGTTTGATGTGGGTCTGACTCCACTGAGGATCTCAGGTTCAGTTTATAATGACGTGACTTTGATCAAACCGCCGGCACGTTTCCTCCCGGTTTGACGGTTAATGAGAGCAGCGAGCTGTGTGTACAGGGGACGGCTTTGATCATCCACTAATTGTCCATCAATTCCTCTGCTTTCCCCTTAATACAAGGGTTCTTCAGATCTGTCAACTGTGTAGTGGTGGACGAACAGGGAGCCGGTGGTTCCATCGAGAGGATCAGGACGTGCTGTGACTGTAAAAGACTCAGGAGTTTTTATGCATATTTAATAATCAAGTCGGCTGCAGACTCATTATATAGTTAATCGTGTATAATCTGTACAGCATGTTCCCTTAACTTTTGATTATTTGGTTCTACCGAGCTTTACTGCCTATGTAAGCGCTTGTTGGTCAATAATTAAACAGCCTACATGAAATAACCACATGGTATTTGTGTGCGCCCTCAAACCAAGAAATATCCACCAGTCCAGAGATATGAAGATGGGTCAGATGTCTGGTCAGACGGCAGAGACAGCTTAAGGAGAATACATAGGGGATGGATGTCCGGTGGGTCTGCCGGGGGACGAGTGGCAGGCAGCAGGCTGACACTGAGACTGAGATTTCTGATCCTTTCTTTACTCTCCTTTTTTCTGGAGAGGAGGTAAAGGAACCGGAGCTCTGGATCTATTTGTTGTTGGAGGTGTGATATATGACTCACAGCTTTAACCCATTTAGGCCTAAAAACGCCTGCTAAAAAGGCCTTTTTTTGCCTAAGCACTTTTCTGGAAACAGCCTACTAAAACCTGAGGTTTTTCATAAAAATTGACAAAATTCCCCACGCCTACTAAAACATTAGTATCTCAGGCTCTATAGCAGATAGAAACATAAAATTAAAAGCATTTAAGAGCTAACTTCCTTGGCTTCCATTTAAACTGACTGCTTTGATATAATCTTCAACTTCATTTTATTTTATTTTATCAATAAACAAAAACATAAGTTCATTTTGAAAAAACAGATTTGCTTTTATTTCATTATATTTCATTCAATGTCACAATTTTATAAATATTAAATATTAACATTAAAACCCTGAACAAAACAGAGAACAGAACCCATTGGTAAAACACCCCATAACAAACAGAGGTTTAGTTTGAACAAAAACATTGCACATAAACATAAATGTTCCATTTCATCAAGTGCGGCGGACATGTTTTCCGAAGCACTCAACATGCAGGGGCACATTACACTGCCTGCATCCATAAATTGTCGCACCAGGACGGGCGTCTGTGCCATTCTTTGCCAGAGAACATTCCCTGCAGATCTTTCTCTTCTCAAAGATCTTCTCACAGTCGTGCTGGGCTGAGGCTGAGACAGGTGCTGTGGCGCACTGAGGAGCACTCCTTGCTGTCACAGGGGTGACAAGCTCCTGTGCAAGGTCCTCCTGCCAGTCTTTGTAGCCACTGAAGTTAGCTCCTGCTCTCTTGGCAACAATGTAGGCGTTGTAGCAGCTGACCGACAGGAAATAAAAAAAGAGCCTCCGCCACCATTTCTTGGACCGATGCTTGATGGTGTAGTAGCCCACCATCTGGTCCAACAGATCGACCCCCTTCATATTCCTCTGATAGTCGGAGAGGCATGCTGGCACTGTGACCTCTGTCTGGACATCTCCTCCCTGTCTCCTTTTGACAGTCCCTGTTGCCGTTGGTGCATGGTGGTTTGACAGGACCAAAACGGCCTTCGTGTCCTGCCAGGCACAGAAGGTCAGGTCATCCTTCTGGCGCACCGTGTATTGATGCCTGGCCATGGCAGCAAGCTTCGTGGGGATTCCTTTCCTGTTGGACCGAATGGTCCCACAGGCATCCAGGCCATGAGCACTCAAGTCTTCGAAGAGCGGCACCCCAGAATAAAAATTGTCCATATAAATGGAGAGATGGGACCCAAAGTATGGTCTTGCCAGATCCATCACCACACGGTGCGCAAGGCCCTTCTCACTCCCCCCCGCCTTACGTCCAGTGTAGACCTGGAAGTTTGACACATAGCCAGTGGAGCTCTCAGCCATGACCCACACCTTGATGCCCCACTTGGTGGGTTTGAGAGGGAGATACTGTCGGAAAGAGAGTCTACCCTTGAATTTCACCATACTCTCATCGACACTCACGAAGCCATTCACTTCATAGAGTTCCTGGAAACGATCTTTCAGGTAGTCGAGGTACCATCTGACTTTCCAGAGCTTATCAGTGCGGTCCACATCAATGGCGTCGTTGTCTTGCAAGTGGAGATACCTGAAAATGTACATTTAGACAGTGAATAATATTGTATTATTGTTTGACATTGAGCTAATGTTGTTGTTATTGTCATGAGCTTTCATTGTCATGTATTTTTAAAATTATACAAAATCAATCATCTGACATCAGAATTATTGCTATCATCATGAGCTATCATTGTCATTTGTATTCATTTAGTTGTTGTTATCAATAATCATCTATTATTATCTATCATCATACATTAACTATTATCGTCATCATAATATATCATTGACATTGGTATTGTTTTTATGTATCATATTATTATCCATTATTATCAATTGTGATCTTATGACATAACTTATTTTAATTAGTATCAGGATCAAATCATTATCATTGTTGTAATCATATGACATCACCATCATCATTAGCTTATTGTAATTAGTATCAGGATCAAATCATTATCATCATAATATATCATTGTCATTTGTATTGTTTTATGTATCATGTAATTAGTTAAATAATTCACTATAATTATTTACATTATGTATTTATGTATCATATCATATAGGCTATATTATTGTTATTAGTATCAGGATCAAATCATTATTGTAATCATGTCATATGACATCACCGTCATCATTACAAAACGATTTCAAATATTCTTATTAGCCTACCTCCAGATGATGGCAAACCTGTCCCTTGACATGGCTTGTGGGATGGTTGTTCTGAAAAGCCACTTCTTTTGACGCCAGAAGTCTCTTCGCAATGGCAGTTCAATGATTCCCATGGCAAGACAAAGTCCCACGAACGTCTTCATTTCGACGATCGTCACAGGCTCCCACTTGCTGTTTGATGGAGTTGCACTCCGTGTTTGCTCAGCATATAAATTTGTTTGCGTTACAAGACGCATCCACATGTCTTCCGTGAAGATACGGGAGAACACCTGTACTGGTGTTATAACATCTGGCAGTGGCAGCTCTATCTTTATGCCAGGTTCGCGATTAAATGGTATTTTCTCCCGCGAGTGAAAGTTGTCACTTTTCCACTCGTTCCCGAAGCCGGCAAACTCGCACAAATCCCCCTCTTCCTCCCCAAACATCGCTTGTATCCACTGCTCTCTAACTACGCGATCGGATGGTAAAACTAATCTATCTAAGTCATCTTCCTCTAATCCATCTGCTAACACATCTGCTTGTACTTGATATTCTGCATCTATTCCCTCTTCAATGTCACTTCCTTCACTTGAGTTGTCAGCCATGATCAATCACTGGTGCTTTAAATTTCCCGCCGCTCGAGCATAACATTCTACACGTGTATTTCGACCAAACATTCTATTCTTTAAAAAAAATTCACCAAGCATCTCGTTCACTCACTCCAGGTATATATTAGCCAATCACAGTGAGTATAACTGGTCATGTGCCTTGAAAAAGACCGCATCGCTGAAAATGACACAGAGGCGTTTACCGGCTTTAAAGGGAACTACGCATAGATGCGTGATCCGGTCTTAAAGGGAAATACACACATATGCGCGATCCGGTCTAAATGGGTTAAGACATGAAGACACTATTATTTTAATGCAGGATTTCACTTCATTTAGACCGAAAGTGGCGTTCGAGACAAACCCCTGGAGAAATACCATATCTCTGTATAAGACAGAACACTATCGGACTCAATCATGCAAAATCTTTCGAGCATTTTCTACTTTATTAGTTTTTGCATGACAGAGAGAGTCTCTACGGAGCTTTGGAGCCACTTGGAGCTTGCAGTTCTGCTCACTTCTACCGTATGATTCAGCTCAGTACTGGTGATTCATGCAGTAGATGATTGACATGTAAAATGATCACAGATAATGTGGAAAATATAAGTATTGATGAATTAATAAGTAATTATCAAAGAATTGTAAAAATCCTCTGTTTCTAGACTTGGATGGATGATGGATGATGGATGGATCGATTCAGGATGGATGGATGGATGGATGATGGATGATGGATGGATGGATGGATGGATGATGGATGGATGATGGATGGATGGATCGATTCAGGATGGATGGATGGATGGATGATGGATGATGGATGGATGATGGATGGATGGATGGATGATGGATGGATGATGGATGGATGGATCGATTCAGGATGGATGGATGGATGGATGATGGATGGATGGATGGATGGATGGATGGATGGATGGATGGATGATGGATGGATGATGGATGATGGATGGATGGATGGATGATGGATGGATGGATGGATGGATGGATGATGGATGATGGATGATGGATGGATGGATGGATGATGGATGGATGATGGATGGATGATGGATGATGGATGACGGATGGATGATGGATGATGGATGGATGATGGATGATGGATGACGGATGGATGATGGATGGATGATGGATGGATGGATGGATGGATGGATGGATGGATGATGGATGGATGATGGATGGATGATGGATGATGGATGACGGATGGATGATGGATGACGGATGGATGGATGGATGGATGATGGATGGATGGATGGATGGATGGATGGATGATGGATGGATGGATGGATGGATGGATGATGGATGGATGGATGGATGGATGATGGATGGATGGATGGATGATGGATGGATGGATGGATGGATGGATGGATGGATGGATGATGGATGACGGATGGATGATGGATGGATGGATGGATGGATGGATGGATGGATGATGGATGGATGGATGGATGGATGGATGGATGGATGGATGGATGATGGATGGATGGATGGATGATGGATGGATGGATGGATGATGGATGGATGGATGGATGGATGGATGGATGGATGGATGATGATGGATGACGGATGGATGATGGATGGATGATGGATGGATGGATGGATGATGGATGGATGGATGGATGGATGGATGATGGATGGATGGATGGATGATGGATGATGGATGATGGATGACGGATGGATGATGGATGGATGATGGATGGATGGATGGATGATGGATGGATGATGGATGGATGATGGATGGATGATGGATGACATGGATGATGGATGACGGATGGATGGATGGATGGATGGATGATGGATGGATGATGGATGGATGAGCGATGGATGATGGATGGATGATGGATGGATGGATGACGGATGAATGATGGATGGATGATGGACGGATGGATGGATGATGGATGGATGGATGGATGATGGATGATGGATGGATGATGGATGGATGGATGATGGATGGATGGATGATGGATGGATGATGGATGGATGATGGATGGATGATGGATGGATGGATGATGGATGACGGATGGATGATGGATGACGGATGGATGGATGGATGGATGATGGATGGATGGATGATGGATGGATGGATGATGGATGGATGGATGGATGATGGATGATGGATGACGGATGGATGATGGATGACGGATGGATGGATGATGGATGGATGATGGATGGATGGATGGATGAGCGATGGATGATGGATGGATGATGGATGGATGATGGATGACGGATGGATGACGGATGGATGGACGGATGGATGGATGAGCGATGGATGATGGATGGATGGATGGATGATGGATGACGGATGGATGACGGATGGATGGATGGATGGATGATGGATGGATGAGCGATGGATGATGGATGGATGATGGATGGATGGATGATGGATGACGGATGGATGACGGATGGATGGATGGATGGATGATGGATGGATGGATGGATGATGGATGGATGGATGGATGATGGATGGATGATGGATGATGGATGACGGATGGATGGATGGATGGATAATGGATGGATGGATGGATGGATGGATGATGGATGATGGATGACGGATGGATGGATGGATGATGGATGGATGGATGATGGATGACGGATGGATGACGGATGGATGGATGGATGGATGATGGATGGATGAGCGATGGATGATGGATGGATGATGGATGGATGGATGATGGATGACGGATGGATGACGGATGGATGGATGGATGGATGACGGATGGATGGATGGATTCAGGATGGATGGATGGATTCAGGATGGATGGATGATGGATTGATTGAAATGTTGTAACTGGCTAATTGAAGAACCCCCCCCCCCCCCATGTTCTTTTTTTATAGAACTCAAACTGCATCTTTCTCATTACAGATGGAAGTTACTAAACAATATGTTTAATATGTAAGTCATTTGTCTATCGCACCGTCTTGCTCTCTGATGTTCGAGGTGACCACATGGACACCCTCGACTGAAGCTGTGAGTTTAAACTCCTCACTCTTACTCTCTGGGAATAAACTGCTAGACGTTGCACAGTCATTCTCTGGACTCTCAGCTTCTGGAAAAGCTGCCAGAATATATTTCCTTCTGTGCCAAATTGCTGCTCTCAAAATGTACTTTGGCAATGATGCAGATTGGTCTAAATATCGGCTCAAATAATGTTGCATTATCTCCAGTATTGACAACTTGAGTGTGTGAGCAATTTACTGTTGGTTTATACAGCACTGTCATTTTCCCTGATAAAACGTTTCAAAACTCACTCTGTTTTTCTTGAACGTAATACCCGTCTTAAATAAAACCTGACGAAGTTAAAAGCGAAAGTTCCTCGTCATCGAAGCAAGCGTTTGATTTCCAGAAAACCAAAGCCTTCCTTATCTATTTAAAGGTTAGACAAATACGTCCATGGATAAAAGCCATTTAGAGCTGACCGTTAACAAAGATCTATTCACAGTCAAAGCTCTTTGTGCGGTTTGCAATTGCATGTAAAGGTAATTCTACAGAGTTTATTCCCTCTGAAATGTTCTTTGTGAGACACTTAGTCGCCTCGCTGTAGAAATGTGCAGTATGAATAAAATGCATGTCCCCACACAGAGCTCGGGATGATGCATGTTGGCTCGCGGGTGATTTCTGGTCCAGTCGGACAGTAGATCAAACTAAAATGCCAAAGCTTTTATGACTCTAACTGTGAAGTGCTGGTAGTCATAATTCAAAACGCTGGAGAATGCTACAGCTTGGAGTTATGTTGTGCACAGAAATATTCCTGCGTCTGTTAAAAGAGTCAGAGTGAAGAGAAGCACAGAGCTCATTATTCCTACTGGAGGTTGGCTCTGCAGAAGCGCACATTGTACTACAGTTTGTTTGCTAGCTTATAGAGAGCTGCAGGAATGAATCCCGAATCAGCTGTTCACCACTTTTGGAACCTCAAACGTCGGGGTACTAATCATTAATAGGTTAACAATGCTGGTTAGTAGACTACCAAGGTGATGAAATCATATGTTTCACACCTCTCTCTGCACCACAAATCACTACAAACACTATTAGATTCTAGCATGTATTAAAGGCAGGGTATTATTTTAATGAAAGCTGAGACAGAAGGGCACTGTGGGAGGGTGACAGATAGAGACGAAGACAACAGGCGACTGGAGAGCCAAAAAATGCTAATTAATTAAGCCGTCAGCACAGATGCCACCAGAGCCTCCTCACTGAAGATGGCACACAGAGCCCCAAGACAAGTGCCTGAAAAATACTAACAGGATGTGTGATAAGAGCATTTCTCTGCATAGTTTACCCCTCTCACAGGTTGTACTACACAGATTTAAAAGCAAAGTATACTGTATGGTACGTTAAGTTGTCACTTTAAAGGGCATCCTCCTCAACAGGACTCAGCGATACTGAATAATACTAAAACTGAGATATAGACACAAAGACATTTTAAGGTTACCAGGTGTAAATAAACAGCAGCCTGACTTCAGCCTCTGCAATAAAAAGCCTGTAACCATCTGTAAAATGTGGATGACTGTGTTACAGACTTCCCTTTTCGTGCAGGATTCTGCAACATCAACTTTAAAGCAATTGATACCGGTAGGGTAAAGTCATCTTCACTTACAAGCCTCAAGGCAGAGATCACATCAGTGTTCATCCTCAACATGACTCGGCACATCACGTAAAAAGCCACTGTGCTGCGACTTAGAACGAGATATAGAATTCAAACTTCTCTTCAGAATTCTGAGATTCTCAACATTTTTCAAAATTCAGAATTTTTCTTTCATTTCTTTTTTTTATCTCGAAATTCTGACTTTTCTTTCCGAGTTGTGGCTGTAGTCTGCTTCCGTATAGCTCAGTACCCCAAAAACCTATAATGAGTTTGAAATGTTTTTCAGATGGGACAGTATTTTAAAGTACAGGAGACAATAAGGTGGACAGAAAGATAATTGGTGTAGAATAACTTCCCGAAACCGGAGTTTCAGTTGAGATGTTTCCCTTTTTGATGCTGTCACATCCCCACACTCACTGATGAAGACATCAGGATCTGGGTGGGCCAGATGAGACCAGATCTCTCATTAAAATAACAAATGCCATGAGAGGCAGCGCGGAAATGTCACGATAGACCGGAGTCCATTAATTCTGTTGTCTGTCTCATCGTTGGAGTTTATTAGCATAATAGAAAAGTGGGAAACACTCACTGACTCACATTTCATTTTGGAGATCTACTTACTTTTAACGTGTTAATGGACGCAGAGCTGAAGAGATAACACCGACAACTATTTGATGAAAGGATCCATTATACACAACTGTGAAATTACACTGCCTCTCAGACCTGTCCAAGTCACTTCTTCTAACCGGTGATTCTTTAATGTATTCTAATGCGACTCATCAATGCATTATTCACGTGTGAGGGAGAAGGCCCAGGTGTTTTCACTGTCAGGTGCAAACTCAAGATTACTGATTGCATTGTATTTGTTTCCTATCTTTGAACAGTATTTGATATTCTGATCGACTACAAATGGAATACCAAGGAGAAACTACACAGCATTCAGATGTTAACCCTGAGATTGACTGGTTGTGTGTTACGGTGTTATCCTTTTGTCAAAATCTGGTGTTCCCTTGCTGCTCCCCCTGTACCAGCAGTGTGTACCTCCACCTACAGCTGACTCAACATGTTGGCCACATCACCTCCACACCTGCGTCACACAGAGCTGCAAAGAAAACTCTACGCAAGGTCGTCACCGTTTCTCTTTCTGGGGAGTCAGAGAGGAAGCGGAGAAACACTGACCAAGCTCTTTGTGGCGGAGTGAGCCCAGAGGAGGCTGTTTGTAAATCACATCTGAGGTGGCCGACAGGTGCAAACAACCACATCAAACATTTCCATTAGGCGACACACATCTACACCTTACCTACACAAGTCTAACATCAACAGCAATGCGTTCTCAGTGGAACAGTTGAGGGTTTTGGCAGTAAAGTGTAAAAGTGTAAAAGTGTAAAAGTCTTGGATTTTATTTCTTTGATTGTCCTTTACTAAATGCTGTCATTACTCAGATTTGAACTTTCTGTGTACACTCAGCACGCAAACTGCCAGAACCGCCGTGCAGTAGAAAACCTGATCCCTGGAAGTGCAATCCAGCACATCATATTTCTCTGTTCATTAAAAAAGGCAGCTTTACAAAAGGCTCTGATTACCTCGACTGAAGGACTTTGATTTCTCTCAGTTTCAGAGCCACTGAGTTCTCCAGGAGCTGAGCTGAGATGAACTCTCTGCTGTCAGAAACAAAATGAGTTTTAAGGAACCGGTTTCTCTGTAACATCATCAGCAGCTCGACTCCTAAAATACCACTGCCACCCACACAGAGGACAGAGCACCATTAAGCCTTAATGGTTTCTGTATCTTGTGGGAATCAGGCTGTGTCAATATGTGACATGGATGTAATATAATTGTAATATGTGTATAATATGGGTTGATTAAAGGGGTGATCTGGGTTTAGAATTGGTGTAATCATGGTGAAATGTGGTTGCAATAATGGGGTATTATGACTGAAACATTGGTGAAATAATGTCCTTATAATGAAGTCATTTGGGTTTAACAATGGTGTGATACAGGTGTGATACAGGTGTGATACAGGTGTGATACAGGTGTGATACAGGTGTGATAATGGTGTGATACAGGTGTGATAATGGTGTGATACAGGTGTGATAATGGTGTGATACAGGTGTGATAATGGTGTGATACAGGTGTGATAATGGTGTGATACAGGTGTGATACAGGTGTGATAATGGTGTGATAATGGTGTGATACAGGTGTGATAATGGTGTGATAATGGTGTGATAATGGTGTGATACAGGTGTGATAATGGTGTGATAATGGTGTGATACAGGTGTGATACAGGTGTGATACAGGTGTGATAATGGTGTGATAATGGTGTGATAATGGTGTGATACAGGTGTGATAATGGTGTGATAATGGTGTGATACAGGTGTGATACAGGTGTGATACAGGTGTGATAATGGTGTGATAATGGTGTGATCGGGTGTGATAATGGTGTGATATTGATGTTGTATTCCTGTTATTTCTTGCCAGTCCAAAAGAGGAAACCCTATGACTGGGAGTCTCTCAACTTTCATCCCCTTCTTGGTATTTCAAGAAAATGTGAAAGGAATCCCTGAGTGTAAATCAAACTGGCACTGGCCTTTAGCTGCTCGTCTGCCAACTGACCCCAAAGCCAGATGTAATATCCCAGAGACAAATTAATATCATTAAGGACAATCAGTCCAGCCAGCGGCTCAGCGCAGCGTTAATGAGACCGGAGACAGGAAGGTAAGGGAGAATGCAAATTGTGTCAAATTCCAATTCCTGTTTTAGCACTGAAAGTTGTTCCACTATAACCATGCTATGAGTAAGCTGTCCTGCCTAAAACTGTATCAAAGGGAAAACTGTGCTCCTTCTGGTTCTTTGCTGTGTTCTTATCTGCCTTCGAGTGCACACACACTCCTTCAGCCCTCCCTCAGTTTGCATAAAAAGCAGACAGAGGGTCAGTGGAAGGTGCATATAAACCACCGCCCTGGGGGGATTCACTGATACTGACGGTTTCACGGTGGCTCGGTCCTGGGGGGCTCCTGGCCCAGATGGCAGCGCTCATCAGTATGCAGCCCTGAGCCAAGGGACGGTCAGGCTGCAGAAACTGAGGCTGCATGTCGGACTCCAGATGCACATACGACATGCTGACGACGCTCAGCAGGACCACAGCCTGTCCTTCAGAAGGTGCAGCCACAGCACTTTGTCTGGACGCTCCCTGTGACGGGTCTTCATTGAGATTACGCTGCACTACTTCACAGTGAGCTGTTTCATATGTAACATGCAAGGTAAAGGTAGAAGATAATGTAGTTAGTACATGTTTAATGCAATGTTTGCTTTACTTTACTTAGGTTAAATCTAGAGGTGAAACGATTACCGGCTGTAATTGATCAGTCGGGTAAAACAAATGAGACTTCATTTGGTGGAACTAGCCTCTTGTCATGGTCCTTGTTTTGTGTCTGTTTCCTGTTTTATTTTGAAAGGTTTTCCCCTCTTGTGTCAGGTTAAGTTTCACTCCCTGTCTTTAGTTTCCCTCCTTCCCCTGATTGTGTCACTGTGTTCACCTGTTGTGTTTCTCCTCCCCTCTCTGCTGTGTGTGGTCTTCTGATTAGCCTTGTGTGTTTAGTCTTGTTCCCCTTTTTTCTCTTGTCCGTCCGTCTGTCTGCTCCTGTTCCCAGTGTCCCTGTGTCCCCTGGTGAGTGTTGGTGTGGTTATTTTGGTTGAAAGTACAGCTTTAATTTAAATAAAGCTCACCTTTTGTTTGGACCCATACCTGCCTCCCTTTTGTTTTACTGCACTTGGGTCCTGTTTCCCCATCCCCCTGACAGTACGACTGAATCCCAAAGATGGACCCAGCAGGATGTTTTGACGACGCTCTTGTGACATTTTCGTACCAAATTTTGTGTATTTTGGGAGAATGGAGGCTTCCGGCTCAAGTTTTGGCCCTAGCCGCCATGTTTCCAGCTGCGTTCCGGCATACTCCAGCCACTCCTGTGCTGTCGGCGGCCCGGCCGACTCCAGTCCAGTCTGTCCTGTCGGCAGCCCGGCCGACTCCAGCCCCGTCTGTCCTGTCGGCGGCCCGGCCGACTCCAGCCCCGTCTGTCCTGTCGGCGGCCCGGCCGACTCCAGCCTTGACTCCAGCTCCGCCTGTCCAGTCGACTCCAGCCTCGACTCCAGCGCCGCCTGTCCAGTCGACTCCAGCCTCGACTCCAGCTCCGCCTGTCCAGTAGACTCCAGCCTCGACTCCAGCTCCGCCTGTCCAGTAGACTCCAGCCTCGACTCCAGCTCCGCCTGTCCAGTAGACTCCAGCCTCGACTCCAGCTCCGCCTGTCCAGTAGACTCCAGCCTCGACTCCAGCTCTCCTGTCCAGTCGATTCCAGCCTCGACTCCAGCTCTCCTGTCCAGTCGATTCCAGCCTCGAGTCCAGCCTTGACTCCAGCTCCGCCTGTCCAGTAGACTCCAGCCTCGACTCCAGCTCTCCTGTCCAGTCGACTCCAGCCTCGACTCCAGCTCTCCTGTCCAGTCGATTCCAGCCTCGAGTCCAGCTCTCCTGTCCAGTCGACTCCAGCCTCGACTCCGGCCTTGACTCCAGCCTCACCTGTCCAGTCGATTCCAGCCTCGAGTCCAGCTCACCTGTCCAGCCGACTCCATCCTCTCCTGTCTCATTGTGGGTCACGCTGACTTCTGATCCTGTCCCGTCGAGGGTCCCGCCGAAACCTGTCCCGTTGGAGGCCCTGCCCCCACTTGTTCCGAGGGGGGTCCCGTCAACACCTGCTCCTGCTACGTTGGGGGTCCAACAGCCACCTGTTCTGATGGGGGTCCCGTCAATGCTAGTGCATGTCCCGCCAACTCGAGCTCCTGTCTCATCTGTGGTCCCGCCGCCTCCTGCTCCAGGCCCTCCAGAGGGGTTCCACCGCTGCCTGCGCCGGCCTCCTGCCCGTCCTCTAGAGGGGTCCCATCACGGGTTCTGCTGCCCTGGGGCCCGTCCTCCGGAGGTGTTTCACCGTCCTCGAGCCCGACCTCCAGAGGCATCCCGCCGTCCTCCAGCCTGTCCTCCAGCCTGTCCTCCAGCCTGTCCTCCAGAGGTGTCTCGCCGTCCTCCAGAAGCATCTCGCCGTCCTCCAGCCCGTCCTCCAGAGGCGACTCGCCACCCTCCTGCCTGGCCCCCAGAGTTCCCCCGCCGTGGCCCCGTCTTCGGCCCTGCCTACGCCCCCCAGTGTTCCTTCGCCGTGACCTACGCCCCTGTCCCTGGGGCCTCACGGCCTCTGCCTTGCCATCAGGACGTCCGCCCGAAGTACTACTTACTAAAGGTAACAGTTATTGACATTATTTTCTGACAATTCTTGGACCAATTAACTAACTGGTAGGAATAATACCTGATAATAATTGACTGATGAATATAATCGTTATCTTTTAAGACTATACTATTTTATAGCCCTCAAATCTTTTACCATCCATCCATCTTCTCCCGCTTATCCGTCAGGGTCGCGGAGGTAACAGCTCCAGCAGAGAGCCCCAAACTTGTCTTTCCCTGGCCACATCAACCAGCTCTGACTGGGGGATTACAAGGCGCTCCCAGGCCAGCGAAGAGATATAATCCCTCCACCTGGTCCTAGGTCTACCCCTCGGTCTCTTCCCAGCTGGACGTGCCTGGAACACCTCCCTAGGGAGGCGCCCAGGTGGCATCCTCACTAGGTGCCCGAACCACCTCAACTGGCTCCTTTCAACGCGAAGGAGCAGCGGTTGTACTACGAGACCCCCTCACCCCATACTCCCGCAGCACCTCCCACAGTATCTCCCTGGAAACCCGGTCATACGGCTTCTCCAAATCCACAAAGCACATCTAGACCGGATGAGCGTACTCCCAGGCCCCCTCCAGGATCCTTGCGAGAGTGAAAAGCTGGTCCGTCGTTCCACGACCAGGACGAAAACCGCATTGTTCCTCTTCAATCTGAGGTTCGACAATCGGCCGGACCCTCCTTTCCAGCACCTTAGAGTAAACTTTCCCGGGGAGGCAGAGTAATGTGATGCCTCTGTAATTGGCACACACCCTCTGATCCCTTTTTAAAGAGAGGAACCACCACCCCGGTCTGCCACTCCTTCGGTACTGTTTCCGACTTCCACGCAATGTTGATGAGACGTGTCAACCATGACAGTCCCTCAACAACCAGAGCCTTCAGCATTTCTGGGCGGATCTCATCCACCCCTGAGGCTTTGCCACTGTGGAGCTGTTTAAGTCCTCAGTGACTTCCTCCCGTGAGATTGGAGTTGATCTCCCTTCATACTCCAGCTCCGCCTCTAACATAGAGGGCGGGGTTTCAAGTTATTTTGATTCGCCTGCTTTAAAGTGCACTTCATGCTAAATGTCATTAGTGGCTCAACAACTATATGCAGCCCTCCTCCACCCTTCCCCTTCGTCAAGCTTAAACCACTCCTCTTCAAGACTGGATCTCCACCAGCACCACCAGTTTGTACCACTTCTGAAACTGATCTCTTATAGTTAGAGAAGTATAGGTTTAGCCGTGCACACTTTAAGATGGATCTTAAATGTGAATAAAGGTAGTGAATCTCTCCCCGTGTGTATCAGCCTCAGAGAGCTTCTATTGGTTGGGCTAATGTTATGGAATCAAATGGAAAAAGGATATGAAACAGAACTGAAAAATGGTCCAATTTTATGGCAAACTGAGCGTGAAATATGTGTCTATTACTTAAATATAAAAGCATTCTACAGCAGTGTACCACACACACAGCTCCTCTCCGTTTAAGAGCTCATATTGATGGTTTTAATATTCCTGGATTGTGTTTGAGTTTCCACAGAAACACCCAGAGGGGCTGCTAGGGTTTCTCTGAGGATCGTAACGCAGGACCAGTCCAGTTAGAGTCCCTAAAGAGTACCCGAAGTTTTATGTCAGAAATGTATAGTAGGGGTCTCCAGCACATAGAAACTGCAGGATGCTAACGTGCACATGTTGCACATTTAGCATTATAGCTTACTGTATGTGGAGAAAAGTTTAAAATGTGTTGGCAGTTATGGAGGATGCCAGTTTTAACCAGAAAATGCTAATATTTGCATTGATTTTGGGTCGATTTGTAAGATTTAGGGGACTCTGCATCATCTGTGTGTTATTACTCCAAAATAAAGTCTCCACAGTAGAGGTAATCATATTGTGCTCTTTCTATCCAATGGTCCCAGCACGGTGGTTAAAATCATCCCACAGAGAGAACAGACATGACGGCCTTCACCCATCAGCGGGCCGTCCTCTCCACCTCTGGATCAGACCGACAGTCCACTCCGGACAGATGGAGGAGATCTGCTCCGTCAACACCAGCTGGAGGACGTCTGGCAGCCATTACCGGACCAGGTGGTGTTCGGATGATCGGAGGATTAAATATCTTCCCAACGTAAACAGCTACTGCTCAGTAGGAGGTACATTTAATCAAGCGCTGTACCTGAGAGTATTGCAATTATATCCTCATTCACACTTCTGTTCCACCACATTGTGAAGCCAGTATTATACTTTTTACTGCATTTTGAAGACATCAATATACGTTTTCCTGCACAAAATGTGTCTGAAAGCTTATATTTGTACAGTTTATTAGCTAATACCAAATATACATTACTTAAAAATGATATATAATCATAGACTGACCTGTAACCTGTTCAGACTGACAGGAAACTACTTGTGACATTGTGCGGTCTTTAGATGTAATTGATGGTCGTGTTTGTTTAAGAACAAAGCAAGTGGTTTTCTTGGTAGTGGCACAGATTTACTCTCACTAGAGTTTCGTTTTGGCAAATAAGGGTGATCTCCCAGGTTTCAATTGGGAAGAAAGGCATTGCTTTGTGATGCAGGATAAAAACAGCAGCTGTATTTATTATATGAGTTCAATCTGCTGCCAGAGAGGTCAGAGGTCCAGAGGGTCAGTCCAGCTAAGCATATGGTTGAGGTATCAGCAGGAGTGAGGGGTTAACTGAACCTAAACGCCACATAAATCACTGACAGAGACACTGAACATATAATGCACAGCAGCTGGCCGGTAGATTTGCCGTGGCGAAAGGACATGGCATGGAAGAATAAAGTCATATATTAGAGGTTTGCTTTGGTTGAAGTTTCTCAGAGTCGCCGGTACGTGTTTGGAGTGCAATTTTCACGACGCATCATTAGAACATCATTACATTGGATTCTAATCCCTAAGATTTCCCCAGTAAGGGCAAATGAATGTGTGCACGTTGCATTGGAATCAGCAGCAGCCTCGTTCAGTCTCAGCATGTTATTATGAATCAGGGGAATGAAGAGAAGGATACCTCTGAAGAAGTATTTGTGAAATCTAAAAGTCTCCCTCACTCAAAACTCCTGCAGGACTCTTTGGATGTGCAGATAGTATGTATGGCTAATGCTGTGTGTACAATCACCGCAGCGTTTGATGGAAACCTGATGACGCACGCCGCTCACTTTACCTACATCTCAGAATTATACCGGAGCACTTCACTGGAGATACAGCTTTGTTGTTCTCAATGAAGTCTTTATGTCTCTGCAGCGCTCTGTGATGCTGCGCTGCAGGAGCTGTTTCATGAACCGATAAAAGCAAGCACCTGCAGCGGAGAAACACGTGAGGTTCAGTTTGGCAGAAGGGAAAATATGAAATTGGTTTCTTTGTAGTTATTTTCCGCTTCATGTTTACAGAAAACAAACCAAGAAGAGAAAACATTACAAATTAATTCTGGAAGGTTACTCAATGATCGCATCTACTTTAAAGAGTCCTCTCCTGCTGATGTTCAGGTGTATATCAGTATGTAGAGTCTCTACTTTAAAGAGTCCTCTCCTGCTGATGTTCAGGTGTATATCAGTATGTAGAGTCTCTACTTTAAAGAGTCCTCTCCTGCTGATGTTCAGGTGTATATCAGTATGTAGAGTCTCTACTTTAAAGAGTCCTCTCCTGCTGATGTTCAGGTGTATATCAGTATGTAGTGTCTCTATTTTAAAGAGTCCTCTCCTGCTGATGTTCAGGTGTATATCAGTATGTAGAGTCTCTACTTTAAAGAGTCCTCTCCTGCTGATGTTCAGGTGTATATCAGTATGTAGTGTCTCTACTTTAAAGAGTCCTCTCCTGCTGATGTTCAGGTGTATATCAGTGTGTAGTGTCTCTACTTTAAAGAGTCCTCTCCTGCTGATGTTCAGGTGTATATCAGTATGTAGCGTCTCTACTTTAAAGAGTCCTCTCCTGCTGATGTTCAGGTGTATATCAGTATGTAGAGTCTCTACTTTAAAGAGTCCTCTCCTGCTGATGTTCAGGTGTATATCAGTATGTAGAGTCTCTACTTTAAAGAGTCCTCTCCTGCTGATGTTCAGGTGTATATCAGTATGTAGTGTCTCTACTTTAAAGAGTCCTCTCCTGCTGATGTTCAGGTGTATATCAGTGTGTAGTGTCTCTACTTTAAAGAGTCCTCTCCTGCTGATGTTCAGGTGTATATCAGTGTGTAGTGTCTCTACTTTAAAGAGTCCTCTCCTGCTGATGTTCAGGTGTATATCAGTATGTAGAGTCTCTACTTTAAAGAGTCCTCTCCTGCTGATGTTCAGGTGTATATCAGTATGTAGAGTCTCTACTTTAAAGAGTCCTCTCCTGCTGATGTTCAGGTGTATATCAGTATGTAGTGTCTCTACTTTAAAGAGTCCTCTCCTGCTGATGTTCAGGTGTATATCAGTATGTAGAGTCTCTACTTTAAAGAGTCCTCTCCTGCTGATGTTCAGGTGTATATCAGTATGTAGTGTCTCTACTTTAAAGAGTCCTCTCCTGCTGATGTTCAGGTGTATATCAGTATGTAGAGTCTCTACTTTAAAGAGTCCTCTCCTGCTGATGTTCAGGTGTATATCAGTATGTAGTGTCTCTACTTTAAAGAGTCCTCTCCTCCTTTTCCTTCTGTGTATCATTGGCTGTATTTCTATCCTACCTTTCGATGCCAGGAGTTTTGTTTTACCAATAACGTCTTGTGTCTGTCACTAGAAACTCTGTCGCACTCACTAGGATGTGATTCAGAAAACGGAAGGTTGATCTCATTATCATTCACTCCGGGTATCCAGCGGGACCTAAGTGCGTAAAATGTTCATGGAAATATGGATGTGGTCTCTTCTACGGTGCTTTGCATAATGGGAGGCGCACAGCTGTTCCCCTGAGAGCCTCTGGCCCTGAGAGAATTAACCGTAAAGAGCTGCAGGCGTCGAGCTACAAGCAAATAAGATCCAGTCCAGAGGCTTCAAACACAGCCACTTCAAAAGCAATCGCCCTGTCCCTTCCTCAGCCTCCGTAGGATTCAGACGAAGGCTGGGAGTGGAGACATTTCCATGAGCTCAGTAACGGCTGGAAAGGTTAAAGCCTCGATCCGACTTTGGGCCGGACAACCCGGGTTCAGTGGAAGCCTGAGTGTGAGATAACTTAATGCAGTAAAAGTGATCAAACACTTGATATTGATATCTTTAAGAAAGAGCCTGGACTGTAAAGGTTTGTGTGTTTGTTCTGAAACTACAAATATGCTAATGCTCATTGAGATGAGGAAAGAAAAGCAACCAATAATTAAGCCCCGCCCACTTTCTGGTGTAAACCCTGCATCAGAGCGAAGCGGAAAATAATAGTGTCTTCACGTCTTAAAGCTGTTGAGTCATATATTGCACCTCCAACAACAAATAGATCCAGAGCTCCGGTTCCTTTACTTCCTCTCCAGAAAAAAGGAGCAGACCCACCGGACATCCATCCCCTCTTTATTCTCCGTAAGCTGTCTCTGCCGTCTGACCAGACATCTGACTCCATCTCCATATCTCTGGATTCATTAAACCCTTTCTGACCCACAGAGAGATTGATTTCTGGCAGCACTTTAACATTTTACGGGGGAAAACTGTATTTTGGTTTGAGGGGGGGCGCTGAGATGCAGTTTCAAATAGGCAGATATAAAGCTTTATAATATGTTTTCTATTGCTTTGTGAGGAAGTAATGATTTTGCTGGTTTAATTTTATTGGGAGAATATCAAATTATGATTGGTCTGGCAACGATGAATCTGATCTGGCAACACTGGGCACATTTGGACATTAAATACCCATTACCGGCAGTGTTATGGGACAGACAATGGCTCCAACCAAGCATACGGCTGGTTTGCAAAGTCAAAATATCTGGCTATCATTTTGTTTGCAGTGTTGGGAAAACAAAATCTACGTTTTGGCTTTGTCTGCCCCAGAGGAAACAAACAGGTGGAAACATCACAAGGAAAGAAATTGAGGTAGCAAATCACGTTTGAATGCACGGCAGGCGGGACGGGTGGGCGGCGGATTGATTTTGTTGGTGCAGAAGTGGCTGTGGAAACCGGTCAATAAGGCAAACTGTTTGCACCCGACGCCTCGCACAAAGGCCGGCTGCCATAGAGCAACAAAGGTGACATAAAATAGTGTATGAAAGGAAAAGGGTAACTGTGGGGGAGACATGAAGAGAGACAAAGCTACTCAGAGCGCGAGAGAGAGAGCTGAAGTTTGTATGACCTGTTGAAACCGCTGAGTCAATAGAGCAGCAGGAATCCCTAAGACCCTGAGATGAATAACCTCAAAAAGGTTTTCATCAAGCCTCAACTCAAGAGCTGTAAGGAATGAGTCCGCTTCCTGTCCCCTAATCAGGAAGGCAATGGTTTTCTGATGGTTTTCACGTCCAACATTAGCTGCTTCAGCTTAGCGGTGGAGACGTGAAGTCATGTGACCGTGCTGTAGTTCCTTTATAGCCCAACATTAGCCTCCTTTAGCTTAGCGGTGGAGACGTGAAGTCATGTGACCGTGCTGTAGTTCCTTTATAGCCCAACATTAGCCTCCTTTAGCTTAGCGGTGGTGACGTGAAGTCATGTGACCGTGCTGTAGTTCCTTTATAGCCCAACATTAGCCACCTTTAGCTTAGCGGTGGAGACGTGAAGTCATGTGACCGTGTTGTAGTTCCTTTATAGCCCAACATTAGCCACCTTTAGCTTAGCGGTGGAGACGTGAAGTCATGTGACCGTGCTGTAGTTCCTTTATAGCCCAACATTAGCCTCCTTTAGCTTAGCGGTGGAGACGTGAAGTCATGTGACCGTGCTGTAGTTCCTTTATAGCCCAACGTTACAGCCCACTGTGGAGATTATCCTGCTGAACTAAACTAAAAGTATCATAAACCTTTGTTGAGAGATTATTTTCTGCAATAATCGAAAATCACATGGAGAAATCCTATTGGCTTTTGGTGGAGGGATTCCAGGGAGATGCTAACTAAGAAGAAGAAGGAGCAGGTGTGGTGTTTACCTGGAAGCCCTGCTCGAGCCGATCAGCCAGGGCGCTGATTTGAGAAAGGAGGTGACGGAGGAGAAAGGATTTGGACATGCTGCTCCTCCCGAGCGTCATCAGGCATTCCATCAGCTTCTCTGAGGACTGGAGCTGGGGGGTGGAAACCAAAAAGATTCAATTTTAGTTGGGATTCCTTAAAAACATAACACTTAATATCAACTGGAACTTGCATTACATCACAGGAATATACTCAATCTGCAACAAAAAGATCCACATTTAGGGCTCCAATGAGAAGACATTGGGGACTATTTTCAGCGGCGTATTGATCCACATGAATTACTTTATGTTTGTTGTTCTTTTGAGGGGATTTGTTCACATTAAGAAACAAACATCATTTCCCCTGAGGCCAACAGCAGGCCGTTGGCTGCCGGATTTCTTTGTATGTATAGCATGCATGCTCATATTCAGCAACAGCCTGATTTGTATTCACTCAGCTTTTCACATTTTACACACTAAGTGTCCTCTGTTGTCATGCCAGTATGCAGCAGCTGGGGAGAAAAATGTTTGGCTCAAGGGCATCCTGATCATTGTGGATTTTCAATTTGGTTTGGAGAATTCATCCGGTTACCTTGCACAACTCTGGAGAGCAGAAGCAGTTTGGTGCTTGCAGCTGATCAGATGTGAGGAAGAAGAACGAGGCAGAAATTAAATTAGCTTTGTATTGCCTCTGCTGCTGCTGATGAGCTCTGAATGACGCGAGGACATCATGTGAAATTGTCTGCATGATTATCCTACCAAGAGATTCATTCATAACGTTAAACGATTCATGGGATGAGATTGTTATTCAGTCTAATCCAATTTTCAGAGGCTGATTGACGAGGCTTCACTGCCTGCTTGCCAGTGTGGTTGTTTACTTGGAGAAAGCACGGCGTATCTGAAAAGCTGTAATGGATGTCAGTTTTATATATAACCATGGTTTAGAGTTCTGTTACATAAGGAGCGCGTTGTGGGGAAACTTAAAACCAACATTTCTTCGTCAAAGGCTTCACAAGCTCTTTACAAATCAGCTGATTTCTTGAGCACAACCCTGACCTATAATCCCCTTTTAAACTGTTAGCACAACTTTGCTTAAAGAGGCTCTGTTCTGCTCCGCTCCTGCAGTGTGTTATATAGGTTTTAGTGCATGTAAATGGCCTGCTGAGGCTAAAATCCCTGTGTTGCCTCCATTGGACTCCTTTGTTTACTTCCGGAACACGGTGACATCACCATGGAACACTCGCACTCATTTTGGCTAGAGCTCAAACACATTGTATGTGATAGGCTAAGGGGCGGGACATCTTTATGTGGTCAACCAATCACGATAAAGTATGAACATTCGTTGGTTTTTTTTAAGCAGTTTTCCTTAAAATTGACCATAGCAGTTTTTAAAAAGGTACATCTAAACGATACGATTCCTAGACCATTTGGAATTTATCTGATATCAGTATGACTTCTGCAATAGCGGTACTTTTACGTCAGAATAAAGTGCTAAAGAAAGCCTATTTTTCATTCTCTTAAATGTTTGGTTTTGCCAAAGCTCAGAATATGTTTGTAAGTGTATTTTTCATTCTATTGAATTTCTATCCTCGCCGAAGCTCGAGGTTGGGATAAAAGAGAAACTTGAGGCGTTCAGTTTGGATAAGAGCTGCATGCACTGCACAGGAGAAGGTAATAAAGGTTCTTGCAGCAGACAGGAGGAAAACACGCTAAGCCGAGGCCAGAAGAGGCCATCCAGACACTAAACTGCTCTCCTCTCTCAAAGGTTATTACATGAAATATGCCCCACAGTCGAACCCTGCAGCTGAGTGACATTTGAATTATGCCACTTCAGAGTCTGCAATTTCATCGTCTAGTTTGTTCATGCGGTCCTATCTACTTCCACCTTCACCATAACAACTCTTCCAGGTGTTTCTTTGAAAACTCAGGCAGTAAAAACTAAAATAGAGCTCTCTTTGTGGATCTACAGCCGAGTAAATTATAGTGGATCGCACTTTTCAAGATGTAACACACTATGCTGTGAGCACTTTGCAGTGGTTTAAGTGGATGGGGGGCCAGTCAGGTCGGTCTGGATAGTTGGAAAGTTTGGTAAAACCCTACAAATGGACACACGTAAAATAGCAGGTATGAAGAACAACATTACAATACATGTCAGTCAGACCTGGTTAAAATTACATTCATAAATGCAACACAAATATATTGGAAGTTGTGGTGATCAGAAAGTCCAGCAGGTGTGAAGGAGGCTAATGTTGGGCTATAAAGGAACTACAGCACGGTCACATGACTTCACGTCTCCACCGCTAAGCTAAAGGCAGCTAATGTTGGGCTATAAAGGAACTACAGCACTGTCACATGACTTCACGTCTCCACCGCTAAGCTAAAGGCAGCTAATGTTGGGCTATAAAGGAACTACAGCACAGTCACATGACTTCAGGTCACCACCGCTAAGCTAAAGGCGGCTAATGTTGGGCTATAAAGGAACTACAGCACGGTCACATGACTTCAGGTCACCACCGCTAAGCTAAAGGAGGCTAATGTTGGGCTATAAAGGAACTACAGCACGGTCACATGACTTCAGGTCTCCACCGCTAAGCTAAAGGCGCTAATGTTGGGCTATAAAGGAACTACAGCACGGTCACAGGACTTCAGGTCACCACCGCTAAGCTAAAGGAGGCTAATGTTGGGCTATAAAGGAACTACAGCACGGTCACATGACTTCAGGTCACCACCGCTAAGCTAAAGGAGGCTAATGTTGGGCTATAAAGGAACTACAGCACGGTCACATGACTTCACGTCTCCACCGCTAAGCTAAAGGAGGCTAATGTTTGGCTATACAAGAACTACAGCACGGTCACATGACTTCACGGTCACCACCGCTAAGCTAAAGGAGGCTAATGTTGGGCTATAAAGGAACTACAGCACGGTCACATGACTTCACGTCTCCACCGCTAAGCTAAAGGAGGCTAATGTTGGGCTATAAAGGAACTACAGCACGGTCACATGACTTCACGTCACCACCGCTAAGCTAAAGCGAGGCTAATGTTGGGCTATAAAGGAACTACAGCACGGTCACATGACTTCACGTCGTACTCTTTAGTTTTTAGAGATTGTACAGGGAGCAGCTGGGTGAGAACCTGCCTTCCCGTTTAAGACTTATTACCTCACCCCCCCTCTCCACCTCCTGCATGCCAACAAACCACAGCTCCAGTGGAAGACGTATCTTAAAATCAAACCACCAGAACCTAATTTCCTGCGCCTCTGATTCATGTCTACAGAGCAACATGGCCTGACCGGCTCCCCTCTGATAAAAAAAATGGCATGTCACATAAAAGAGAGTAACAGTGTGATTGTACGGACACAGTCGACTGTGATCGGGACACTTGCAAAACAATTCACTTTAACTGACCGTCAACCGAGAGAAGGAGGGAACAAACAGAAGAGGAAAGTCCATTCAGGTAAGATATGGGCAAGGTGGCTGCAATTGATCCCATCATTTATAAAAGGGATCAATGTATTATATGTAAGTATGAGGCCTTTCAACAGCCGTTTGACGGATTACTCTGGTGTCAGAATATCGTGCACGTGTACGCTTCCCTCTGCTGCAGACTCTTTAATCTGCTGTTTTCTGCATTAAAATGACTCCTACCCTTCATCTCCACCCACCCACCCCCCCCCCACTGTCTGGAACAATCAGTTTGACTGGCAGAGCAACAGCGTGTTCACCGAACATCGAAATATAAAAAAGAGTTCATTAACGGGAAACCTCGAAGTCATTGGAAACGTCCTTCATGAGGAAGTCCAATCAAGACGTCATCTTTAGACGAGAGGCTGAATAAAATACTGTGTTTAGAAAATAACCCATCCCATATAGCTCATAACCAACCAGGAGCCTACGTTTCATCCAGGTCCAATTCCTTCAGAGTAAAAACGTCATTCAATAAATAAGAAAATGGATTTTGGGAAAGAATACAAATTAAAATCCACCTGCGCTGCAGCACCTCTTCTCACCCTCTGCTGAAACCAGAGCCTGCAGTCTGCTCTGATTGGTTAAGCTGGCGGGCTCTGATGGGATCCATCGTCTAGTTTAGCAATGTCCCGCCCCTCTATCACGTTACAATGTGTTGGGGCTGCTAGCCAGTAGGAAAGCTCCGGGTGTTCCGTAGTGATGTCACCACATTCCGGAACCTTGCAGACCATTTACGTGCAGAAAAACCTTTTAGAACACACTGCAGGAGAGGGGGAAACTCCCAGAGAAGCAGAATAGGGCTTTTTGAAGTGACTCCAGAGACAGGAAGTTGATTTACTTCAAAACAATTATCAGATGATATGTAGACGCCCCGTCCCCGTATTAAACCCCAAGATAAATGGATGTGATCAGCATCCTCCACACACTAACCTGCTCTACAATATTTCATTTCCTCTGTTTTTGTCTTTCCCTAAAAAGCCACTGTGGTATTTTACGGTGCCCAGTTGTAAGACGTATAATTATGGTCTGTTTTTCGTAGCCGTTTGCATGCTTTAGCGCCCATTCCCTCGACGCCAATTTTCTACTTCAGTGGGCAACATGTTCTTTTATTCTGGTCCAATAAAAAGTGAGGGTAAAACTTTTATGCCCACAAAATTACCAAATATTTCAGCCAGTCGCACAATCCCTGAAGCAAAATAAGAGTTATGAGATTCGAACGGCTTCAACAAATCCAATGTTTTATTCATCTGAATCTATGACTCTTACATGTTTGCTTTAAAATGAAAATGCACCGATTCCATTATAATAACCAAGAGGCAGCCTGACGGCCTTCCTGCTCTTTAAATGACTCCACATTATCAAGAATGGTGCTTTGGTAATCTGAGTTCTTATTAAATATTCATCCTTCTACACCCGTCTCACCGACAAACTTCACATCGTTTTGCAGGAAAACACACTTTTTCTCACCAGAGGCAGATATAGCAGAACCAAGGTCAGACTTTTACAAAACGCACCTCCAAATGTGGCTCCAATCCTCTGTTTTTGTCCCACATTAATAGACTTCTATATTGGGGCAGCATCAGAGCCAGTGACACCAGCAGACTCGACAAACTGATTATGAAAGCGGGGTCATCGGCATCAAACTGGACATTTTTATTCCTGCTAATAATTATTTATTAAGATGTCATTCGTCCAGAATATTCAATATTGTTTATATTTGAGATCATATTTTTCCTTTTATTTATTTGGTCATTCTATTCCACTTTTTAAGTATTTGTATTTTAATGTCTGAACACATTGCTGCTTCTGGAACAAAATCATTTCCCACATTGGGTTCAATAAAGTATCTATCTATCTATGTAGCGCCAAAAGTGGTCAAAAACCACCACAGGGTAACTTTAAGAACAGGGTAACATCTTTCTGAAATGTTAGATATGAGCTCTTGGTTTCTTAAAAATAATTGGAAAATGTAAATCGTGTCCGGGAAATAAAGATTAGATAGCAGTGAACGGAAATGGTGCTTTTTTGGGGGTCTGATGACTTGTGGCGTGAGGAAAACACAGCATATGTTTTAATATCTGATATATTCTCCCCTTATCTACACTGAAGCTTCTGGGCATATGACAATAAAGCCTTTGCACTTTGACCTCACCCTATGGAGCCCCTTGTTGTGCAGCAGCAGCTCCGTCAGCTCTCTCAGCGCCGCCTCCACCCGCCTCCTGAAGTCTGCAGCCGGCAGCCTCTGAGAGCAGAACAGCTTCAGGGCTCGATCTCCGATGTGGCAGGCCTGCAGGACGATGTCACTGGGGCCGAGCGGGGGAGCGTCCCTGCACATCCTCACCACCAAATCCAGCAGCTGGCACACAGTTTCCACCAGCACCTCCGCCCCGTCGGGGCCTAACCACAGTGGCTCCTCCAAACGCTGCAGGGACAGCAGAGCCTGCAGGAACTGGACCTGAGGCAATGTGGTTTCCCCACGAGGACCTGAAGGAGGCCTGCAGGGAGTGGGTGGAGGCTCGGGGAGATGGGAGTCAGGGTGGGGGTCCGGCAGCAGTAGCTCAGGGGTCTCGGATCCTGCATTAGGGTCTGAGCAGTATGTATGATCATGTACACTGAAAGGACCTGCAAGAGTTTACACAGAAACCATTTGTCAGACAGACAGACGGACAGACAGACGGACAGACATTGAGGTCTACCTGCTGTGGCGTTTCCTGTCAGTCTGTTGATCAGTACTTCCTGTCGCAGCCTGAGCACTTGTTGCTGCAGCTCCTCAGCTTTCTCCTTCCAGCTTTCATCCCGACGTCTCAAACTGCAGGCCGACACCTCGGCGAACTCTCGTCCGCTCATACCCGGAGGCTTGTTCTTTATTATCGCCACCGCCACAGAAAACATGGCTTTCATGAAAAGGAAAATTGTTTGATTGGTCCATTTCAGAATAATATCTCTGATATGTTTTATAATGATTGATCATTAAAGTGTTCTCAGAGCTGGTAAAGGTGCAGCTAGTTTGAATGGCTTTGTATACTGCAGGGTAGCTGCTGGATTTACTGCAGGTGAACTACAGTCTGATTTAAGGGAGATTATATTTACCATCATTAATCCAGATCTGTAAATCACTAAAGGGATTAAATACATGGAGTGGAGTAGAAGTACAAGGTAGCATCAAATGTGTGACTGTAATGGAATATACTGTCAGGATACATATTTAGTAATGCATGTCTGATATTTTAAGGCGTTGTTTTACACACTTTCTGAGCGTTTTCCAGCCTTTATTCACAAACAGTTTAACCTCTTACTGCTGTGGGTGGTTGTACATCTTTTATATACTGTTGGCGACTTTAATCTAGAACCAGACACATTTTCGCACCAACAATAAAATAAACACCCTACATGTTTAACCCTAAAACAACCGAACTGTGTGTTAATGCAAGCGCAGGTGAATCCAGTTAGCTAAGCTAGCTCTGAAGCTAACAACTAATGTTGCAAACGGAAAATCGGACTTTAGCGTCAAATTACGTCACATTTCGGCTTCAAACTGTTTAAACAACCCGTCAAACTAAATCATTTACTTGGAATAATTACCTTTGAAATGGTCGATTTCCATTGTTTAGCCGTCCTCTACGCCCCAATGCGTAGTTCAAAATCGAGACAGCTGCAACGTGACAGTTCAGCTTCGACGGTTTATCAGGTGTTACAGCGAAATCTGTCAGCCGGAAGATCCTGTGCCACCGTCCGCCATGACACCTCTGTTAATGTTGGTTAGTTTTTATCTTTGTTCCTTAATTCAGGAAAATATGTAGATTAAACATTATACACACACAGCATGGGTACACAGGTACATACACAGAGTGATAGAGAGAGAGAGAGAGAGAGAGAGGGGGGGGGGGGTGGATGGATGATGGATGGATGGATGATGGATGATGGATGGATGGATGGATGGATGGATGGATGATGGATGATGGATGGATGGATGGATGGATGGATGGATGGATGGATGGAAGGATGGATGGATGGATGATGGATGATGGATGGATGGATGGATGGATGGATGGATGGATGGATGGATGGATGGATGGATGGATGGATGGATGGATGGATGGATGGATGATGGATGGATGGATGGATGGATGGATGATGGATGGATGGATGGATGGATGATGGATGGAAGGATGGATGGATGGATGGATGGATGGATGATGGATGATCGATGGATGATAGATGATGGATGGATGGATGGATGGATGGATGGATGGATGGATGGATGGATGGATGGATGGATGGATGGATGATTGATGAATGGATGGATGATGGATGGAAGGATGGAAGGATGGATGGATGGATGGATGGATGGATGGATGGATGGATGGATGGATGGATGGATGGATGGATGGATGGATGGATGGATGATGGATGATAGATGATGGATGGATGGAAGGATGGATGGATGGATGGAAGGATGGATGGATGGATGGAGGGATGGATGATAGATAGATAGATAGATAGATAGATAGATAGATAGATAGATAGATAGATAGGTAGGTAGGTAGGTAGGTAGGTAGGTAGGTAGGTAGGTAGGTAGGTAGGTAGGTATCCTTTATAAGTACTCTCAGAAAGGATCAGCAGATAAACTCCCTGTAGAGTTCCTGCTTGAGTGAGCGTCATCATAGCGCTGTTATAGTACTGTGTGGTTTTTAGCCCTTACAGAAACTAAGATAAAACAAAACATCTATTGTGTTTTCCCCCTGAGCTAAACTAATGGTTGTGTAATTCTCTGCAAATTGTCAGAATCTGCATGCAGTGGTTGTTAACCTTTGCAAAGTTTCCTGAATGACGTTTTGGAGTGTGTGTGAGAGTGTGTTTCAATGAGCAGCGGCCTCTTCTGCATCGCACAGTACAAATCACTTCAGCTGTTTTTATTTATTTATAAAGTGCAGCGATACTGAAGAGCTTTTAGGGGAGTAATGCAGTTTTTGCAGATCTTTTAAGCCATTGTCTCTTTTTACTCTATAATTGAGAAAAGAAAGAGCTGTGTCTATCAGGAGGAATGTCTGGGGAATGGGTTTTACACTCTTTTATAAATACTATTTCTGACTCGGCTTTTTTTAAGACTTTTTTTATGCTTTTGTTTTATTTTTTCTGGCATTTATTTTGTATGAAAAACAAATCATTAATTTATTTCTTATTTCTCTGTTGATTTTCAGACTATTTCCCATATTCTTTATCATACTACTGTAGATCATTTTACTTCCTAGTTGAATCTACTGCCAGTTATGTTCTTTCTTTTATTGGAGGTTTTTAGACATTTTTAGAAACATTTGTTCTAATTTATTCGTATTTTTTTTAGGTATTTTTAGACTTTTTTAAAAAATGTGTCAGACAAGTATTCGAGTTTTTAAGACATGCATTTTTTTTAGATATTCTCAATCCAACATTTTAAACACATTCTTTAATCATACTGCTGTAGAAGGTTGTACCTCCTTTATGGACTGTTGGCGAGTTGAATCCACAGCCTGCAGTGTCAGGAGGAATACCTTTCTGTTGAGGTTCCTCTGACCGGTTCTTATTCATGTGCAGCAGGAGGGGGTTCTGGATCACCGAACCCCTCAAACCCTTACAGAGTGAAGTGTCTCCCTCAGGACTCTGATTGCAGCCCTGTTTCCACCTTTATTTATACAGTGGTGTCCACGCTGTTACCTTCAGAGAGCAGAGCCTGCAGGAAGGTCAGCAGGATCACATGTGACTCAGCAGGATCAACCTGCACAGTGTGGGTGTGATGTTCAGGATGATTCATGCAGAGAAATCTCACTTTGATTGTACTTGCAGCTAAAGAGAGGGGCAGGAAAACCCAAGAAATCAGTCAGCCCTTTAGCACCTGAAATACGGTCTGTGGTTAACACAAGCTGAAGGCATTTTCATTCTACGACATGAAATACTAAGTGACTAAATGACTTTAGCCTTCTTTAGCTTAGCGGAGGTCAAGGAGATTCTTTTCTGCAATGATGCAACATTTCTATCATCGTCTTTAATAAGACAGTGCTTGAAAACGTGTAGCTTTCTTGCGCTGTGATGTATTTCTTTGTGTTCTTACAGTGTGTTTTTATCGATGCCTGATCTCTGATGTCTCCCTCACACTCCTAATGTTTATTTTTACTTTGCACCGCTCGATTTAACCTCGTTATGGAAGTGTGATATAAACACTGGACGCTGATGTTGGCTGTTACACTTCCTGTCTGACTAACGGAGGCTGTGAGTGTTTTCATAATTCTGCATTGGCAATATTTACTGAGCAGGATGTTCATTTACCTCAAGTCTTCACATTTTCTATGAAAGCATATTTGATCATGTATTTGTTACATATATATATATATATATTTTAATTTGCTCTAACTGACAATGAAATGTGTATAAATATATGAGCTTTTTATTATTTCAATGTATATATATATATAATATATATTATATATATATATACAGGGTGCGATTTGACAAAAAAACAGAGGGGGGGATGTTTTTTTTAATTTATTCATAGACAAGAACATTGGACTTTTAACTTGCATAACTAGGGAGAAAAAAACGCAAAAAGTAGACAGGCCCTTTTTTCGGGTCCGTGGATTAGTCCCCATCACAACATGGCAAAACTTTTAATAACCCAGACATGGATTTCTATTCAACGTCACAAAAACATGCGTACGCACTAACAGGCAGAAAGCACCATAGAACAGCATCAATGCTCTCCATGAAAAGACCCTCCAATTAACTTAAATCAAACACTCAAAATAATTCACTAAATAGCACAACGTGCTGTCAACACTCAGGGACAGGTCTGGAAAACTAGACAAAGTAAACAGTCGGCTCTGGTGACAAATTTGTGGTGGCTTTTTCGTTTTTCCTATCGGGACTTGTCTGCAGCATTTCGGCCCTCTTCTATCCACAATTCTGCAAATGGGTCCTGTAAAGTAAGATGATATGCTGCTCTGAACGCGTTTCATGTTTGCATCAGCGCTGTTTTTCCTGCGAAGTTCCCGCACAAAAATGTTACAATGTTTTTGTGTTCGATGACGTTCAGAAATATGCACCGTCTGCCAGAAGGCTGCTGAATAGCCTACTCTGATGTAAAGACACTGAAGATCGTTAGATTTCAAGAGTTTAAGTAGGCTAGCAGTTAAGTTGCATTCATCGCTATCAAGGGGGGGAAATCCTTGTCCCCACCGGAGATAAAAATAATTTAGCAGAGGTAGGGATAGGAAAACCAGAGGGGGGGAAATCCTCACCATCCCCCCCTACAAATCGCACCCTGTATATATATATATATATATATATATATATATACACATACATATATTCCTCATCTTCTGTTGTTTTCTGTTGTTTTCTGTATTTGTTATGCAGTGTAACATATGGTTATAATAGTGTTTGTATTGTAATTGCTCGACAAAAATATGCAATAAATCCTGCAACCATTTACACATTTTAACATTTCTAATGCAGAGAAATCTTGAGATCCAGTTACTAAAACGTGGAAATTGCTGGTTTTTATCCTATTCCGTCTCCGTAAAGCCTCCATTGATCATAGAAATGATAATGGATGTAATTACTACCTGCAGTCTGGATTTTTTTATTATAGGGAAGTGAGAGAGTGATAGAGAGAGCTTTTCATTGTGCACACCTGAAGGACAGAGCTGAATAAAGACCTGATGGAAACACACTGGCTGATATCAGAGCTTTCATCTCACATCAGATGAACTCTGACTGAGGACAGCAGAGGTCACAGCTAAATCGAAATCTAAATGTACTTAAAGTAGCGACAGTAGTAGTCATTGTGCAGAATGGTCCATTTCAGAACAACCTTACCCGTTTTGAATTTACTCCAGGTGTAGCTAAAGTCTGATTTAAGGGTTGATTATATTTCACATTATTAATCCAAATCTGCCTAGCAACTAAAGGTATGAAATTAGCTAAATTGCCATATTAGCATTTAGAAAGGCTAACAATACACTATGATTGTTTTGTTGTGTTAAAACAGAATTAAACCAGGGACAGATCAACTGGGCCTATAATGATATCTTAGTAAACGAAAGAAAGCGATTCATAAAAGGGACGTCATGACACACCCTGTCCACCAGAGGGCAACCACAAGTCTGCCTTCAACTTCTCCACAAAATACCAACGTGTTGTTTCAATGAAATATACAGTTTCTATTAGTCTACTACTTACTACAATATTGATTAAGACATGTAATTTGTATATAGATGATGCACAAAGCCTTCTAGTATGGGTACGCCAAATGTTTGTCATCTAAATAAAGTACATTTTTATTTAGTTTGGAATAAAAAAGGAGAAATAAGATTTTAAAATATTAAAATAACAAAGATTAAATAAGATACATTTTCTCATTCATTAAGACATAAAAAAATCAAAAGATATTTCAGAAAAATACAAATTAAATTAAAAAATGTATTTTTTTAAATGTTTTATTTTAAAGTAAAAAAGGACAACATATAAAGATGTATGAAAAAAAGCTGTTGAAATAAATAAATCTGAATAATAAAATTCTCTTAAAGAAAATGCCCAATGTTGGTCATGCCAAAGAAATAAATAAATAAAGGAAAACAAAAAAACATTTGAAATGAAAACAAAGTAAATATATATATTTTTAATGATTTGAATTAATAGTACAAAATATCAAACTCAATCATGCATCAACTAAAATTGTCTTCTATATCGGCTTTCAAAGCAACTGTGAAAAACAGATAGTGAGAGTCCTTTCAGAGAGAGAGAGAGAGAGAGAGAGAGAGAGAGAGAGAGAGAGAGAGAGAGAGAGAGACAGAGACAGAGTGTGTGTGTGTGAGAGTGTGTGCTGGCAGTATAAAAGCAGCAGTCAGACTTCAGCAGCTCTGAACTTGTGAGCAGACGCTGCCCGGATTAAACCCTCCAGCAGAGACCAGAACAAGAGTTTCTACTTCTACTTTTCCTCCATCAGCGGATACCGTGGGAGATGTACAGCATGAGTGGATAATGGAGAGGGCTTTCTCCCCCATCACTCCCAGTATACCCTGGATGGATACATTGGGTGGAGGATGCTGCAGGTGAAGTGAGTAAAATGAGGAGGAGGAGGCAGAAATCAGTCTGGATCGGAGATGAAGATGGAGCTGCTGTTTTCCTGGGGTGAGACCAGAGGAGAGGGGGGCGCCGAGAGGGTGAGCTGCCGGCTCTCTGCTCACACCACACACACACACACACACACACACACACACACACACACACACACACACACACACACACACACACACACACACACACACACACACTCACACACACACACACACACACACACACACACACACTCTAATACATGTATAAAATAAGAGATACTTTAGGTACAAATATTAGAAATAGAGGTCTACACATTTATAATAGAGATATTCCAGGAACATAATTTGTAATAGTACGTAGTCATGAATACACACAGGAGAGTAACGAGAAATTCAAAGTCAAGACAAAAAACTGATGACAAAATACACAAGGAGAGCAGGAACAAAGCTGGGTGTGTGTGTGTGTGTGTGTGTGTGTGAGAGGTTGAGAGATGAGAGAAAAAAACATTACAATACAAATACTTTAATATGAGTGAGAATATAATCGTGCTCTGTTCTTAATAAGGATGTGAAATATAAGATTCTCTAAATAAAATGGATCTAATTATAATAACCGGAGACTAAGAGATACTTCTATTAGAGGTCTACATATTTGTAACACAGATAATCTAGGTACAGTCTTTAGTGTTTGGATTATTCTTTACTTTTCACACCTATATATTTGCTGAATGAAAATAAACACAAACAGCAAATATATCCATATCTACAGTAAAAAACACAATACTCTGAATGTCCGTGTAAAGACCAACAAACTACACCAGTAGAAATAACATACATATATAAGAAAGTATATTGAACTAAAGATGACTAAAACGATATTCTGAAGGGTATTTACCAATCAATAAGAAAGAAAGACTGCGAGTACACATGGGAAGATACATATATACTTGTTCATGTTCAATGCTCGTCTAGATGCTGCTGTGACAAAGGGAATTTACCAAACAGGGGTCAATCAATCTTCACTACAAACTGGAACGTTGACTTTAATGAAATGTATTACGTCAACAGATTCCACATCACTGAATTAGGTTACTTGAAAGCAACAATGTTAAGTTGAACCAACTCATTGCTGTGATGTGAAACCTGTTGACTTAATACACTTAATTAAAGTCAACCTTTCAGTTTAACAGTGTCGTCCTCTCCCAGCTCGATGCCCGGGGCGTCTGACGCGGTGCAGACGGTGGCGGGATGGAGACGGTAAACGCCAGTGAGCTCTGGAACATCTCCACCAACTCCACCCGGCCGAGGGACAGTAACCTGGCTCTGCAGTCGGGCCTCGCCGTGACTCTGACGCTCATCACTTTAGCCACGACGCTCTCCAACGCGTTCGTCATCGCCACCATCTACCAGTCTCGAAAGCTGCACACGCCGGCCAACTTCCTGATCGCCTCCCTGGCCGTCACGGACCTCCTGGTGTCCATCCTGGTGATGCCAATCAGCGCGCTGTACACCGTCAGTGCCACCTGGACCCTGGGGCAGGCCGTGTGTGACATTTGGCTGTCCTCGGACATCACCTGCTGCACCGCCTCCATCTTGCACCTGTGTGTCATCGCGCTGGACCGATACTGGGCCATCACGGACGCCGTGGAGTACTCCAAGAAGCGCACGATGGGGCGCGCCGCTGGCATGATCGCCACCGCCTGGGTCATTGCCATCTCCATCTCCCTGCCGCCCTTCTTCTGGCGCCAGGTGAGCGGTGGTGCATGGGCGGTTCTAGGGCGTGGCCAACAGAGGCCTGCGCCCCTAAGTGTTGCAGCCAATAGATGAGAGCAGCCTACATCACTTCCTGGTGAAACTTAGGCCCCGCCCACTTTCCGGCAAAACAAAGCTTTGGCGCCAAGCAGAAAACACAACGTTTGGCTGCATAAAAGATGTATTACCCCTAAATAAATAACCAAGTACATGTACTGCAGTACTGTATTTAAGTACAATGTTAAGGTACTTGTACTTTACTTGAGTATTTCCATTGTATGCTACTTTTTCTCCGTTACATTTATTTAATACATTTAGTTGCTAGGCAGATTTGGATTAATGATTGATAATGCATCGATAACTATAAAACATATCAGAGATATTATTCTGAAATGGACCAATCAGACAATGACTACTGTAAGTAGATTTAGATGAGAGTACTTTCTACTTTCACTGGAGGAACATTTAGAATACTTTCACTGTGACAGAGTATTCCTACACTCTGGTACTTCTACTTTACTCAAGTACAAGACCTGAGTACTACTTTACTCAAGTACAAGACCTGAGTACTTCTACTTTACTCAAGTACAAGACCTGAGTACTTCTACTTTACTCAAGTACAAGATCTGAGTACTGCTACTTTACTCAAGTACAAGACCTGAGTACTTCTACTTTACTCAAGTACAAGACCTGAGTACTTCTACTTTACTCAAGTACAAGACCTGAGTACTTCTACTTTACTCAAGTACAAGACCTGAGTACTTCTACTTTACTCAAGTACAAGATCTGAGTACTTCTACTTTACTCAAGTACAAGCTCTGAGTACTTCTACTTTACTCAAGTACAAGATCTGAGTACTTCTACTTTACTCAAGTACAAGACCTGAGTACTTCTACTTTACTCAAGTACAAGATCTGAGTACTTCTAAAATGTACTTTAATTAAATGTTCTGTCAACAAATGTCATATAGCTGTATCAGGTTAGTTGAAAGCAATACTATCAAGTTCAACCTGCTTACTTTAAACTTGATATTATTGCTTAGTTTTAGTTCTACTTTATTCCGCCTCTGCAGGTGAAGGTGGAGGAGGAGGTGACCAGCTGTAACGTGAACACAGACCACATCTTCTACACCATCTACTCCACGTTTGGCGCGTTCTACATCCCCACGCTGCTGCTCATCGCGCTCTACGGGCGGATCTACGTGGAGGCCCGCAAGCGCATCCTGAAGCAGTCGAGCAACAACAAGAAGCCCGGGAAGAGGCTCACCTCGGCGCACCTCATCACCGACTCCCCCGGCTCCGTGGCGTCCAGCACGTCGCTGAACTACGGGACTAACGACGCCTCGTCCTGCGACACCTCCGTCAACCAGGTGAAGGTCACGGTGTCCGACGCGCTCCTGGAGAAGAAGCGTATCTCCGCCGCCAGGGAAAGGAAGGCCACCAAGACTCTGGGGATAATCCTGGGCGCCTACATCGTCTGCTGGTTGCCCTTCTTCATCTACACCCTCGTGGTGTCCGTGTGCGACTCCTGCTTCCACCCGGGGCTTTTCGACATCTTCACCTGGCTGGGTTACCTCAACTCTCTGATCAACCCCATCATCTACACCATGTCCAACGAGGACTTCAAGCGCGCCTTCCACAAACTGATCCGGTTCAGATGCTGCCGGGCGTGAACCAGCCATCCTCCCATTTTTCAAAAATAAAACACTTGTCTGGATACTAGAGGGAAGGCACTGAGAAGAACTGAAATTAAATGTACGTTGTCAACAAGTTAAGTTGGACCTCATATTTTTTATTTAAACTTAATATTATTGCTTCCCACGAACCTAACTGACCTAATACATTTAATCAAACTCAGTGTTTTCAGTGTGGGGACCACGGGTCATTCTTAGGCGTGGCGGCCATCTTTGAAGGATAGCATCTTTAGCAAACCAAAATGAACAAAGTATGCGTGGAATATAAAAGCCGTTCAGGCACCTGCAAAGACAGACTTCAAAGGGGGGCTCGAGCACCTGCCCTGTTGCCCTCCTTTATGCACAAAAAAAAGTGTGAAATGGAAAAGTGTTACAGCATATTGCCTACCCTGCCATTGAGGACAAAGCATTTGGCTATCATGCAAGGCAACAAAATGACACAAAATGCTACTGAATGTTAAAAAAATAACGGTGATATAGAGGAAATACATGTATTCACAGAAACCTCAAAAATATGGATGGAAAATAACCTGTATGAACCCTGTCCTGTTCATTCAAAGCACTCATTTTGGAAATGAAGTTTATTCACTTTCTTGCAGAAAAAATTACGTGACAATTGATACCACTCTCATATCCCTGCGTTAAAATGTAGCGTCACACCGCTTTGAAATCGTCCGAAAATGTCAAAACATAACGCCTACATTTCCCACAATGCAACTCAGCTGCTAATCGATCAAGGCGATTATTCATACTTCACACACAGGAGATATTAAACGTGTTATACTGCTTTTAAAACACATGGAATTCAATTAACCAACACTACTGGAAACATGCTAACGTTCCTCTTTGCATGTGGAGCTACAGACGGTTATCCTAGCTTAGCATAAAGACAGAGGAAACCGCTAGCATGGCCCTGTTGCCGTCCTGGAAGAGAATCAGAACGTCCTTTTTTAATTTACAAATCAATTGAATTGTCTCACTTAAAGCAAAGAATAACCCGCCACAAACCTGTGTCTGAAACACATTATCTAAAGCTTATGTGTGTGTTAATTATGACATCATATATTAATTACATTTAACTAACTTGATGGCACATTCCTATTCCTACACTCTGGTACTTCTACTTGACTTTAGTGCAAGATCTGAGTACTTCTTCTACCTCTGCTACCGACCATGTTTGAAATGTTTAAAGTGAACAAATGACGGATTCTCCACCCGCACAGGTTGCTAGTTTCCTCCAAAGATGGCCGACTTGACGTCCGTTCCCATTCCCATTCCCGATAAACAGTACGTTCCCCTGAGGAACGCCGACACCCAGTGGCTGATGGATGGGCCAGCATCTGACGGCACCATTGGATTAAAATACTGTGGATGCTGCAGATGCTAACGTCGCTAATGGAGGCCGCCTGCAGACTCTCTTTGCCATAATGAGTTTGAAGGTCAACAGTCATTGGCTTGTAAGCACAAACAGTTTAGCGCTAAGCTAACCACGAGCCCCACGGGCAAAAAATAAGATGTGTGTTTGGTTTTTTCCCCGTCTCAATAAGGGGGATTCTGGTGCCTACAACACGTTTTTGTTCCTCAGATGTGCCTGGCCCCCCGGGTGGAGACGAGAGGGCGATTTCAGTTTGAGAAAGAGACACAGGTTTGGCCAGTGTCTGTGTTTCAATTTTTTGATGTGACTGATTTAAACAACTATTCTGTTAATTGATTAATCTGAATGTCAGAAAATAAGGAAACAGGCTTTAATTGTTTTATTTGATTAATTTAAAACCAAAAGATAGTCACTTTAATTGGATTCAAAAGAGAAAAGCAGCAAATCTCAAATAAAAACAGCATTTTCTGACATTTCTTTGCAAGGATTAATCAACAATCAAAAAAATAAGGGATTGTGTTTCCGTGGATCAGCTTTAGTCTTTAAACAAGAATCCAACCTGAGTGTAAATCTGTGTGCATCAGTGTGAATTTTACTTTCATTTTGCTGAGAAGAGTGTGGATGTTGCTCAGTGAAAGCTGTAAAAATAGTGACTCTGAGGGAATGAAGAGCCAGGATTGTGAAACCGATCTACCAGACCTCTCGTTAAGGGTTTTTTAATTGTTAATGTTAGCTTTGATGTTCCATTTCATGTCAGGCTAAACAAATGCAACTCCAAATCCAGTGGGGCAGGGTTCTTACCTCATCGTTTTTTATTTAAAATGTTTAAAAACCCTGGGAAATGTCACGGTATTCTGATCAAAACCAGCATTTATCCTCCCATCAGACCAGCACATGCTAAATGTCAATCATTATCTGCTGCTGATCCTGAGTAAGGAATGGATGTTTAGGGGAATAAATCACACTGTAAAAAGTCACTTTGCTTACAGGTCTTCAGGAAAACATGCAAAAAGTGCAATTATTGGCATAATGTCTTGGAATTTGGAGGCAACTGAAATTACACATGCTCAGATTTTAAAATGACCGTTTAGCAATTAGCGTCGAAATTATTGCACTATATTTTCTTACGCCCAAAACAATGTAAATTGAAGAGTTTTGCAGCATATTGCCTATACTTTGCCATTGAGGACAAAGCATTTAGCTACCATGCAAGGTAACAAAATGACACCAAATGCTATTTAAATGTTTGTAAAAGTATGTTAATATAGAGGAAATACATGTATTCACAGGCATCTCCAGTAACCAGTAGGAACCCTGTCCTGTTCATTTATAGGATTCATTTTGGAAAAGAAGTTTATTCACTTTCTTGCTGAGAAATATACATGACAACTGATACCACTCTCATACTCTGCGTTAAGATGTAGCATCACACCGCTCTAAAATCATCTGAAAATATCAAAACATGACGCCTACATTTCCCACAATGCAACTCAGCTGCTAATCGATCAATGCGATTATTCATACTTTCACACACAGGAGATATTAAACGTGTTGTACTGCTTTTAAAACACATGGAATTCAATTAACCAACACTACTGGAAACATGCTAACGTTCCTCTTTGCATGTGGAGCTACAGACGGTTATCCTAGCTTAGCATAAAGACAAAGGGACACAGCTAGCATGGCCCTGAACAAAGGATTACAAATGAAATGGAACTACAAACACCTCTAAGGTCAGTAACTGAAACACACCTCCACTTTTGAATCCGTACACAAATGTCAATAACAACAAACGTAAAGTTACACAACGTAATCCACCGCGAAACCAAAACGTGTGATTTCACCTTCAAACTTTGTATTAATTAAATTAGTTTAGTTTTTTTTTACCTTCGTAATCATTTTGAGACACATTCCAAACTTTGGAAGGAGCGAGGCTGGCTATATTACACTGTTTCCAGTTTTTATGCTAAACTAAGCGCATTCGATCTAAACTAAGCTAGGCTAAGCTAAGCTAGGCTAAGCTAAGCTAACCGCCTGCTGGCTCTAGCTTCATAGTTGACATACTGACATGAGAGAGGTATCAGTCATTCATCTGAAAACCTTTACACACCTGGAGCGTAACAAATAAACAACAAGAAAATACAAAGTGCGTGTTTGTGAGGTTCAGACGTCTAGAGCTTTTATTGTGAAAGGATATAAAGGAGTGGATCTGATTGCCGTTGTCAGGTTGAAGGAAGAATGCATTTTCTGTCTTAGTTTGGACTCCATGACCTCAGCGTTGTTGTTTTAAAATCCTTAAAAATACAAATATGTTTGCACAATGTCATTGGTTGATGCTTTTATTTGTGGAAGCTCCGAAACTTCAACCTTGTTATTTTTGCAGTGTAATATCTGCAAATGTGTGAAAGCATTTATTAATTAAGCAACAGTTTGAGTGCTTTTCTGCACAAATAAAGATGCCCTCGGTGTGTGAACTCGTACGTCTCAGCAAGAAAGCAAAAATAAAAAGCTTATTTACCAAAATATCCAACAAAAAATGTGAAGAAAATGCATTTGCTATCAAAATTCAGAAGGAAAAACTGCTGCTCCAAAACAGCTGCAGGGAGTTTGTTGCACAAACCAAAAGAGCATAATAACAATTCCCCGGCTGCAAGAGAAGCGTGATGTACTTCAGCGTTTCTGCAGCCATGATGGATGTGTGACTCTGTGACGGAAAGCCTCCCTGAGTACAGGGTCGATCCGCTCATCTGGTGGCTCCGTCAGTCCAGAGGAAGTTGCATTTCATCCCGGTTAGCTTCTGCTGTACAACGCTTCTGCACACATAGGCGATGCACTGCTCCGAAGGATGAAATCCAACCAGCTTGGAGCACAAAAAAAAGCACTGCTGCTGCTGCTGTTGTGAAAACTGAAAAAATATCAATAAAAAAGGTCTATGGTTTCACGAGGTCCATGCTGGTCTGCCTGGTTTTAACTCCTTCATATTGGGACTCTGGAGGGTGTCAGTGTCAGAGTCAGCTGTGGTATTTGTTCTGCTCACTGATGGGAGCTGATGGATTTGCTGCATGACGGCGTTAACGGTTGTGTAACTTCATTAACCGGCAGGGGAAAATAATCTAACTACGAGGGAAATGTCAGTTGTGAATGCCTAATGAAACGAGCCGCCTTTTGCATGTTCCTGCTGCATATCTTACTCTTTACATCCTCCTCCATGAGGGGGATTACATATTAGTATGCAGAGCTCAGCACAAACACACAGTATAATGAGCATGCACGCAGGGTGAAGTGCAGTTTTTGACATTTGGGACATGGTGTTTTAAAAGAGTACAAATTCAAAAGGCCTCAAATGAAAAAAGCATTTATGCAGAGTCGGGCAATGCAATGGAAATGTTTAGTTAAAGGTCAGCTTCATAATTTACCCCGGTCTGGTTAAAAAGTAGCATTAATGTGCTTCAAAAAGGCTTTTCAACAGTCAGAAATACAATTCAGAGGTAAATGATGTACTTTTACTCCACTACATGTATTTAATCCCTTTGGTTGCTAGGCAGATTAGGGTTGAAACATATCAGAGATATTATTCTGAAATGGACCAATCAGACAATGACTACTTTTACTGTCGCTACTTTAAGTACATTTAGAGGAGAGTACTTTCTACTTTCACTGGAGGAACATTTAGAATACTTTCACTGTGACAGAGTATTCCTACACTCTGGTACTTCTACTTTACTCAAGTACAAGATCTGAGTACTTCTACTTTACTCAAGTACAAGACCTGAGTACTTCTACTTTCCTCAAGTACAAGATCAGAGTACTTCTACTTTACTCAAGTACAAGATCTGAGTACTTCTACTTTACTCAAGTACAAGACCTGAGTACTTCTACTTTACTCAAGTACAAGATCTTAGTACTTCTACTTTACTCAAGTACAAGACCTGAGTACTTCTACTTTACTCAAGTACAAGATCTGAGTACTTCTACTTTACTCAAGTACAAGATCTGAGTACTTCTACTTTACTCAAGTACAAGATCTGAGTACTTCTACTTTACTCAAGTACAAGATCAGAGTACTTCTACTTTACTCAAGTACAAGATCTGAGTACTTCTACTTTACTCAAGTACAAGACCTGAGTACTTCTACTTTACTAAAGTACAAGATCTGAGTACTTCTACTTTAACTCAAGTATAAGACCTGAGTACTTCTACTGTACTCAAGTAAAAGATCTGAGTACTTCTACTTTACTCAAGTACAAGATCTTAGTACTTCTACTTTACTCAAGTACAAGATCTGAGTACTTCTTCTTTACTCAAGTACAAGACCTGAGTACTTCTACTTTACTCAAGTACAAGATCTTAGTACTTCTACTTTACTCAAGTACAAGACCTGAGTACTTCTACTTTACTCAAGTACAAGATCTGAGTACTTCTACTTTACTCAAGTACAAGATCTGAGTACTTCTACTTTAACTCAAGTATAAGACCTGAGTACTTCTACTGTACTCAAGTAAAAGATCTGAGTACTTCTACTTTACTCAAGTACAAGATCTTAGTACTTCTACTTTACTCAAGTACAAGATCTGAGTACTTCTTCTTTACTCAAGTACAAGATCTGAGTACTTCTACTTTACTCAAGTACAAGACCTGAGTACTTCTAATTTTACTCAAGTACAAGATCTGAGTACTTCTACTTTACTCAAGTACAAGACCTGAGTACTTCTACTTTACTCAAGTACAAGATCTGAGTACTTCTACTTTACTCAAGTACAAGATCTGAGTACTTCTACTTTGCTCAAGTACAAGACCTGAGTACTTCTACTTTACTCAAGTACAAGACCTGAGTACTTCTAAGTAGTTTAAGACTCATTCCTGCATCATCTTGCAAAAAACCCAACAGGAAGCCTTTAATAAGTCGAACACAGGATAAAAGCTTCGGTTTCTAAAGAAAACTCACGATATTTAAATCACGCTGCAGCATTTTTTTTTTTTTTTGTCAAGGAAAAATTAGGAAACCGTGAAATTGTTCGGGACTATTTTCAGCGGCGGATGAATCTACATTTGGAGCTCTAGTGGCAGCAGGACAGTGTGTGTGTTCAGGGTGATGAGGCAACATGTCACCCTGTGTAACGTTGATGTGTCTGTAATAGTTCATGGACAGCAGCGGTGCTCTTTGGCACGGACGATATATCAGGCAGAGGTTTATCATGTTGAGGAGATTCACATTTGGGCTTTCTGTTGGGTTTTTTATTTTATGACAAAGTACAGAACATAACCGGCCCTTTAAAAAACACACACACACACACACACACACACACACACACACACACACACACACACACACACACACACACACACACACACATTTGATGATAGTGAAGCAGAGGTAAAAGCTCTCTGAGTGCTTTTTCCATTCAGCTTTATTATCACCCAAGTAAACATGGTTTCACTTTTTAATGAAAATGGTGGAGATCCTAATTTACAACCAAGCTGCTTTTAAAGGGGACAGAAAATTGGACAAATTGCAGATGGCACTTCAGAAAGATCTTGGACAAAACCAGAATGATTGGTTGGCTTTCCTGTTGCAAAGTGCACATCATATATTATGTTATGTGTGTTACTGTGCAAAAACAACAACAATGCAAACTCTCAAACCCGCATATTGAACCTGTCCACATCCCACTGATTGTTTGCACAACAAAAGAAAAATCCATCAAATCTCCATCTCAAGCAAAACAGCAATCCCTGAGCCGATGTGACTCTTACCTTTTGTCCAAAATTAATATTGTTGGCTCCCTTTGAAATCGATCGGAGCGCCGCGGCCCGCTGATTACTGTTTCCATGGTTTGATGCTCAGCTAAACCATGGCAACACGGCGCTGGGCTGGGAATGTGTCGTGCTGCAGGAGCCAAATGAAACACATGGACTGGAAACCAAGATGAAGGCACAGCGGTGCATCGCTGTAACCTGTCTCTCAGAAACTGTGATTTTCTTACAGCAAACAGAGACGTACAGTGAGGGATCTGTAGGTCTCCCACTGTCCAGGAATAAAGACCGAACACAAATCTGCAAGTTACATGTTTGGGGACGAGCTTTATGTCACAGTTCACCTTGTTTTTGAACGCTTCCACATCGCCTTCTTTTGCAAAACAACTTCCATTTTAGAGCAGAGGTGCTGGGAAATAATACACTGCATATTGTCATCAGCATTATCAACCTTAACCGGCCAAGGAAACAGCTGTTAAAGCTCTTTATCGACTGTTTATACATTTGAATACTGTGTTTGTTTAACCAAATATCTCATATTTAGGAATTAACACCAAGGTGTGACGCAAAAAAAGCACAACAACATTTTGATAACTTCTCTCACACATCTTAAACCATATGGTGTAAATAATAACTTTGATGTAATGAGAACCACCAAGGGGCTACATAGTTAGATAGAAAGCTAACTTTTACAAGCTAGCTTGTTATAAAAATAGCTCATGTTAGCTAACTAACCATAGATATTTAGACATACCTCTACTCCGACATACCTCTACTCCGACATACCTCTACTCCGACATACCTCTACTCCGACATACCTCTACTCCGACATACCTCTATTCCGACATACCTCTACTCCGACATACCTCTATTCCGACATACCTCTATTACGACATACCTCTATTCCGACATACCTCTATTCCGACATACCTCTATTCCGACATACCTCTACTCCAACATACCTCTACTCCGACATACCTCTATTCCGACATACCTCTATTCCGACATACCTCTACTCCGACATACCTCTATTCCGACATACCTCTACTCCGACATACCTCTACTCCGACATACCTCTATTCCGACATACCTCTATTCCGACATACCTCTACTCCGACATACCTCTATTCCGACATACCTCTACTCCGACATACCTCTACTCCGACATACCTCTATTCCGACATACCTCTATTACGACATACCTCTACTCCGACATACCTCTATTCCGACATACCTCTACTCCGACATACCTCTACTCCGACATATCTCTACTCCGACATACCTCTACTCCGACATACCTCTACTCCGACATACCTCTACTCCGACATACCTCTATTCCGACATACCTCTACTCCGACATACCTCTATTCCGAAATACCTCTACTCCGACATACCTCTATTCCGACATACCTCTACTCCGACATACCTCTACTCCGACATACCTCTACTCCGACATACCTCTACTCCGACATACCTCTATTCTCTGCTTCTCTAGAGCCTCCTTCTCTCTGCTTCTCTAGAGCCTCCTGCTCTCTGCTTCTTTAGAGCCTCCTGCTCTCTGCTTCTCTACAGCCTCCTGCTCTCTGCTTCTTTAGAGCCTCCTGCTCTCTGCTTCTCTAGAGCCTCCTGCTCTCTGCTTCTTTAGAGCCTCCTGCTCTCTGCTTCTCTAGAGCCTCCTGCTCTCTGCTTCTTTAGAGCCTCCTTCTCTCTGCTTCTTTCAGACAGCCTCCTTCTCTCTGCTTCTTTAGAGCCTCCTGCTCTCTGCTTCTTTAGAGCCTCCTTCTCTCTGCTTCTTTAGAGCCTCCTGCTCTCTGCTTCATTCAGACAGCCTCCTTCTCTCTGCTTCTTTAGAGCCTCCTTCTCTCTGCTTCTTTAGAGCCTCCTTCTCTCTGCTTCTTTAAAGCCTCCTGCTCTCTGCTTCTTTAGAGCCTCCTTCTCTCTGCTTCTTTAGAGCCTCCTTCTCTCTGCTTCTTTAGAGCCTCCTTCTCTCTGCTTCTTTCAGACAGCCTCCTTCTCTCTGCTTCTTTCAGACAGACTCCTGCTCTCTGCTTCTTTAGAGCCTCCCGCTCTCTGCTTCTTTCAGACAGCCTCCTTCTCTCTGCTTCTTTAGAGCCTCCTGCTCTCTGCTTCTTTCAGACAGCCTCCTTCTCTTTGCTTCTTTAGAGCCTCCTGCTCTCGGCTTCTTTAAAGCCTCCTGCTCTCTGCTTCTTTAGAGCCTCCTGCTCTCTGCTTCTTTCAGACAGCCTCCTTCTCTTTGCTTCTTTAGAGCCTCCTTCTCTCTGCTTCTTTAAAGCCTCCTGCTCTCTGCTTCTTTAGAGCCTCCTGCTCTCTGCTTCTTTCAGACAGCCTCCTTCTCTCTGCTTCTTTCAGACAGCCTCCTGCTCTCTGCTTCTTTAGAGCCTCCTTCTCTCTGCTTCTTTAGAGCCTCCTTCTCTCTGCTTCTTTAGAGCCTCCTTCTCTCTGCTTCTTTAGAGCCTCCTTCTCTCTGCTTCTTTAGAGCCTCCTTCTCTCTGCTTCTTTAGAGCCTCCTTCTCTTTGCTTCTTTAGAGCCTCCTTCTCTCTGCTTCTTTAGAGCCTCCTTCTCTCTGCTTCTTTAGAGCCTCCTTCTCTCTGCTTCTTTAGAGCCTCCTGCTCTCTGCTTCTTTAGAGCCTCCTTCTCTTTGCTTCTTTAGAGCCTCCTTCTCTCTGCTTCTTTCAGACAGCCTCCTGCTCTCTGCTTCTCCATGTTTTCACAGCTCATTGTCTGCTGAGCAGCGACAGATTTTTACCTCTCGAAGGTTTCACACTTTTCAGTTTCCCCTCCCTTGTGTTTTGGCCTTGAGAGCGACTGTGAAAACACACTCCTGCTCCGAGCG